>NC_046156.1:196189398-196345805 GCF_011064425.1 Rattus rattus
ACAACCGCAGGCAGGTGGAGAGACTTCAGAAGTTGATCTTTTGCTGTTACTTGTCTTAGACATTGAGCAAAGTGCTAGCAGCTGTATCCTTCCAGACAGCTTCCTCTTGGTTCCACTTTGCCCAACTCTCCTTCCACCCTTAAATAACCCTCTCTCACCACTCTCTGGTTTCCCTGAGCTGCATGGTATCTTGCCTGGTTTGGCACTGTGGACATTTAGGAAGCTACTTTGACCCATTAGACTTTACCATACGTACTCTGTGTGTGAATTTTCAAAGTGATGAATGCGAACATTTTCCAATGTTGGCTGCTTTTCTCCAGTTTCACAGTAGAACTTTCAATCAAGTACCTGCAGTCGGTTCTGAGAACGCTCATTTGCCCCGCTTTGCTCACCTACTCGCAGATTTGCAATACCACGATTCCCTGCTTACCGCCTCCAATTGGTGAACTTGGGGATACTTTGTCTTTTAATTTTAATGCAGCCATTGTTCTTTTATTTTTAACCTACAGTCACTTTTGAGATGCTGATTGGCACTTATAAAGAGATTTAGAAATATTAAAAAATGTTACTTATGTTGTCCCTCAAATCTCCTCCTAATTTCCTAAGTGATCTTTAACATTTTTATCTGCGATGACACCTTACACTTATAAATGTGAATGTTTTATACTATTTCATCCTCAGAAATTATTTTCATTTTTCCCTGGCTGAGATTACAATAATTTTAATCTTCAAAATTGTTATGTTTTAGAAGATATGGTAACAGATTCACCTAATTCCAGTACACAGGAAGGCTGAGCCTTCGAGGCTAGCCTGGATTATACACAGGGAGACCTGGCTCTGAAGAGGAAAGTCACAGGAACACCAGCAGACAGCTAATAATGAAGTTAACCCTCTTCCCAACTTTCTTTCTAACCTTATCAGTTAGCAGGTAGGCACTGACTACTGAAGCTGCTTTTTAAATCCCTATTTAGGAAATAGAGCACACCACCTTTTAATCCCTAGCAGCTGAGAAAGGAGACTTAAACTCTCTTTAAGAGAAAAGAGGAAAGGTCAAGCAAAATAATGGAGAAAAATAGCTCAAGATCATAGAAGATTATAAATGACTGGCAGAAGAAAACATTTCAGAGGTTAAAAAATCTGAAGGAGCATAAATAAAATGAAGAAAAATGATATACTCAAAATTCATATTACTTAAGAGAAAGCAGCTACAAGTTAATAATGGGACACTAATTAAAAAGAAATTTAAAATATTGAGGAATGAGCAAACCCTTGATTCATGGAGACGCAGAGGCAATGATAACATTTTGAAATCTATACATCCTATATACTAGTGAGGATATTTATAAAGATGGTGCTTAGTTTCTGAGTGAGCAAGGATCACTCAGCCCTGACAAACAAGCAAGAGTTGAAGGAAAGTAAAAGGGAAGGAAACACTGGCACTTCTATGAAGTCAGGTTTCCAAGGGCACAGGGTTGAAGGCATAGGAACCATTTTCAAAGTCAGTGCCATTCAGCTGGTGTGGATTCTGTTTTCAAACAACCACCAAGGTCAACTATGTTATTGTCAGAAGAAAGAACTACCAACATTGTGAACTTACCCTCATTTTCCTGGTCTCTTTGTTTCCCCAAATACAGTTCATGCGACTCTCAACTTTTTTTTTATCTTTATTAACGTGAGTACTTCTTATTTACATTTCGATTGTTATTCCCCTTCCTGGTTTCCAGGCCAACATCCCCCTAACCCCTTCCCGTCCCCTTCTGTTTGGGCTTCCCCTCCCCATCCTCCCCCCATTACCGCCCTCCCACAACAATCACGTTCACTAGGTGTTCAGTCTTGGCAGGACCAAGGGCTTCCCCTTCCACTGGTGCCCTTACTAGGCTATTCATTGCTACCTATGAGGTTGGAGCCCAGGGTCAGTCCATGTATAGTCTTTGGGTAGTGGCTTAGTCCCTGGAAGCTCTGGTTGGTTGGTATTGTTGTTCATATGGGGTCTCGAGCCCCTTCAAGCTCTTCCAGTCCTTTCTCTGATTCCTTCAACGGGGGGTCCCATTCTTAATTCAGTGGTTTGCTGCTGGGATTCGCCTATGTATTTGCTGTATTCTGGCTGTGTCTCTCAGGAGAGATCTACATCCGGTTCCTGTCAGCCTGCACTTCTTTGCTTCATCCATCTTATCTAGTTTGGTGGCTGTATATGTATGGGCCACATGTAGGGCAGGCTCTGAATGGGTTTTTCCTTCTGCCTCTGTTCTAAACTTTGCCTCCCTATTCCCTGCCAAGGGTATTCTTGTTCCCCTTTTAAATAAGGAGTGAAGCATTCACATTTTGGTCATCCTTCTTGAGTTTCATGTGTTCTGTGCATCTAGGGTAATTCAAGCATTTGGGCTAATAACCACTTATCAATGGTACACAAAATAATACCAGTTTATCACTAGTCTGTTGAAAATTTCTACTTGGAGTTCTGACAGCATAGTGTACCATCTCCCCTTGTCTTTCACCCAGGGTCTAAATCCTAAGGGCCAGCTGAGTCTGAGGGCATCACCCACTTCACATTCTCAAGGCCTTCTGTCTCTGTGGGTGTGTACGAATGAGCCCTTGATTCGACTCTTGTGATACTATGGGTGAGCGTCTTTGCTGTCTGCTTGCCTTTTCAGACTGTGTCACCTCTGCTGCTTGCAAGAATCTTTACTCCAGGGTAAGGGATCCATTTGGAGGCACTGGTGTGGAAGTGACTGTCTAGCAACTATTGAAATGTGCACATAATGACTCTGCTGCTCTCTTCTGGCATCCCAGAGCCACCTGGAAGCCTGTGCAAGCCTCCTTTTCCAACCTGTTGCCTCTGTCTCCTTTTCAGGCATTCACCTCTCCATGTAGTCTGAACCAGTTTTCCTCAAAAGTTGAATCTCTGGAAAATTTTGAGTTGAGACCAAAAATTAATTTAGGGAACCGTGTACTCAAACAAATTTAAAGGATGGGCCATCAAAAAGGGTGCCAGGTAGTAAATAACAAACCTTGAATAACGGTCTTAGAAGTATGTGTCTAGGTCACAGTTCCTCTCCCGACCGCCATCACCATACTCTACTCAGTCTCAAAATCAATTCAAATTCTCTATTTTTATTTTTAATGCTTTGAAAAGATAGTAGTTTTCTTTTGTCTTTCTTTTGAGTTAAAATGACAACAAGATCAGATTCTCACAGTGCTTAATTATGACTGCCTCTAGATAAACAACAATGGCCTTTGCTATTTCTGAGCTTCTGTTTGAGAACTTAGGAGGGCGGCTCTCCAAATGTGTTTAATTTTAAGAAGAAAGCATAAGCTTATACTTTTGATGAAAATGTGGTTTTCGTTATCTCCCTTTGATACTAAATAATCTTAAATTTTAGGACTTTCTTTTTATCTTGAATTGAGACCACATTAGGATGACGGTGAGGGGGTGGGCAGAGAGGCTTTTCTTTCAGTAACAAGTCCACAGATGTGAAATCAAAGCTGCGTCTACCAGATAACTTCTAACAATGTCACATTGTCGAGCTGTGCTCTCTTCTGTCCCCCCCCCCATCTTCAAAATAGAAAAGAATTAGGTGTTGCGCACTGACAACCAATTAAGAGGCCTTGGTGATCAATCTCCTGTGGGGGGAAAAATGGCCAAAAAGACATGGAGCACCATTTGTTGTTGTTTGGAGGCCACAAAAGTTCTAATCAAAATTGGAATGACTAACCTTTAAAACTGTCAACCCATACCATGTCCCTGACATATCTTTTTCAAATGAACAATCCCAGAGTCTAGGCCATGTAAATCTTTCTGATGATTAATTTAAACATTCAAAAATAATTATTATTTCTATTATTGTTGTCCTTGCTCAGCTCATGCTTAGGAGGTCACGTCGGTGAGAATTTACAGGTGTAGCTTCTGACATTCCTGGGGACACAATCTTACCGAAAACTCCCTGGTCCTCTGGTACTTACAACCTTTCTGCCCCCTCTTCCACAATGTTTCCTAAGCCTTAGAAATATGTTTTCTGTAGACATAGCCACTGGGACTGGCCTCCACAAGTCTGTATTTTGATCGAATATGGTTTTTCTGCCTTGCTCCCTGTCTGTTGTAAAGAGAAGCTTCATTGATGAGGAGTGAGAACTACACTTATCTGAAGATATAAGAACAAACATTTAGGATTGTTCTGCTTTAGTTAAGTGGCACTTGGAGATTTCCCTGCAAGATTTATGATTTCAGTAGCCCCAGGTAGTTGAATGTTTCTAGTACTGGGCCTGGTTTCCCTCTTGTTGAACAAGTCTTAAGTCCAACTATAGAAGTGTGGGTTACTAACAAGATATATGTGCCACTACTCTACCCTTAAGATTATTGTGTGAAACCCAGGAGTCCTCAGCCCTGTATGAAGAATTATAGGCAACTAAGGAATGTCAAGAACTTGGGAAACAGTCTTCCCTAAGGAAGAGTCCATCAATTGGCTATGCAATCCCAAGTGGTCAGCCTGGAACCGTACCTACAAGTCACAATGTACAGCGTGAGCAAGGTGTACTTACGTGTTAAGAAATGTATGTGTATATACGTGTAAGTATGTCACAACAATTAATGAAAAGAGGGCATGACTTTGAATGGGTGGGTTTGGAAGGAGGTAAGAAAAGGAGAAAAGGGAAGAAGGAAATGATGTCAGTATAATTTCAAAAATTAAAAGAAATATTTTTAAAATAAAAACAATTGTTATTAAGATATTTAACTGACTTTATCCATCTTTCTTCAAAGAGAACTATATATAAGCCATATACCACAACTATCATATCCTAATATATGTTGCAAAAAGAAAAGGAGATGATAACTGTTTGAAGTGTGTCTCCATCCACTTCTACAAATTACCCTCAATATCCTAATTTAACTTCAAGTGCAAAATTCATGTTACTTACTTAACACAAAATGTATGCACTATGTGAAAACTTGTTATGCTATGTTCTCCTTGGCAATAGGACAAAGGGGGGGGTAAGGCTATAATGATTGTATAGAATATAATTAAGTAACTAAACAAGAGAAACAAAGACTGAAACAGCATCAGGAATGGGGGTGGTGGGGGGGAGAAGAACTTAAAAGAAAGGTAAACAATTAGGCTTCCAAATAACTACATTGGTGGTGGTGGTTTTGAGTTTTTGGTTTTGTGTTTTTTTTTTTTTTTTACCACTCCTTTCCAAAAGAAAGTTAAAATATATCTATCCCAACCAGGAATAACCAGTTATGTAATTCAGTACTCTTAGCATAATATACTAACCATGGCCATGAGAAAGAGCAGACAGAGGGAGAGGCCCGTGGGCACCTGCAGTAAATGAAAACCTCGGATTCCAGAAGGATCCCTGCACACAAGGGGAATGTTCCAGGCTCTTCCCCGAAACAGTCTCCTCTTTGTGCTCTTAGTAATTTTCATAAAGCAACACGAATGTGCAATGATGAGTTGGGCCCATCAGGCATTTTAGCTTCCAAAACAGCGTCCAGCGCTGACGTTAGTAATTTAGAACGGTTGCTCATTTCGAAGCAAAAGGTGGCTCTTCTCTCAGAGGCCAGCGTTTACTAACTATATTCCTTTCTAGATTCCTAGCTCAATCTCCTTTCCAGGGGCAGAGGTCTCAGCCACTTTCCCATGGGTCTTACCCACCACAACATGGGATTCATTTGTCAGTGACCATGATGTTGAAAACATACCCACTGTCAACATCTATGCTGTCATCTTCTACAGAGCTGGGGTCACAAAAACTAAGTGGATTAGGGTTTGGTTTTTTCTGTTTTTTTTAAAATGACAGACAATCTTTCCCCTACACAGCTTTTGCTCAACAGTCTTTTCCTTTCTTTCTAACTATTGTCTTCTTCATTTTCTACCTCTGTCTACCTCTGCCATTCTCCTTCCACATTGGAATTAATATAAATTACAGTAGACACTCTTCCCTACATTTCTCCCTAGACCTTGAAGGGTAATGAAGGAGAATATATATATATATGTATATATATATATATATCCACATATGCACAGACACATACACACACATGTACACACATACACATGTACACACAGAGTGTGCATGCACATACATGATTGCATTCCTTACTTAAGCATGCTCACATACCCATGCTTGCACACTCACATGCACACATGCACATACATTGAGATGACACTTACCTAGAGACTGTGACTCACATGGCCCCAGCTCCCTGAAGGCAGAGATTCCTCTGTGTGGATGTTGTGGTGGTGGTGGTTGAAAGGAAAGATGACTTGGTTCTTAAACTGACCTTGAATAACTGATTATCTGTTGAAGAAAATATTAAGTTGGCCCTTTAATTCTTACTCCATGTAAAAATGAGTTCTGTATGAATTAAAGATTTATGAATCACAAATTTAAAAAGTAATAAATCTTTTTAAAGTGCCTTGCATACAATCCCATCAGCAAGGGAGACGGCCTTAACAAACTCAAAACCCAGACATGCAAAAGAAAGTGTAGGTATATTTAAATACCTAAAAATTTAAAATGTGTTTAGAAAAGGGATCACACTAAAGAAAATCTTTACAATATGTTTGACAGAGAAGGGGTTAATAAGCTTTTGATATAAAGAACTATTATAAATGAGCAACAATAAGGATGGGGACCACACAGACACCGTAAGAGTAAACACAGCCGGCAGAAAGCCGCCTATCGAAAGTGTTCAATCCAGTTGAAGCAACAATAACATAATGTATGTCCCTTAGACTGTCAAATAAGAGTCACAATAGATACTTTTGGCAGAGAAACAAGACAATTTTGAATATATTACTCCTGTAAGTGGGAACTGTGAGTCTTGGTTAGAAAACAATCTGGCAATATCTCGGAAAGTGAAGATATACTATAGGCTACGCCATTTCTCTTTCATAAATTTATTCCATAGAAATAATACCAATCTGTAAAAAAAGATGTCTTTGAAAAGTGTTTTAAATCATTCTAGTGGGAAAAATTAGTATTTATCAAATGAAAATAGGTTGAGTATATGTCATTATGGCTACATTAAAAGGAATGTGTTGGATGATATAAATAATCAATTAAACCCACTTGTGGTTTAACATGGAAACCAAGACTCAGAGAACTCATGTGATGGAGCCCTTTTAAATAAAGAAGAAGAAAAAAGTAGTGTGTAGATGGTTGTGTATTTGTAAAAATAATGGTTTTATTGGCATAATTCAACTCTTCAAAGCACATGATTCATCATGCTTTTTATTTTAACAAAAATTTTAATACTCTCATGGGAAACTACGAGAGGAAGCCTGGAACACTGAAAAGCTGCCACTCCATGCATAAGAGGGAGGAGACTTTCACTCTGTGAACACAGGCCATGTGAGATGAGCATTGGGTATGTGTGGTTATGGACACCATGCAAAGACACGTTCTGTGAAAGAGGTTAGAGAGCCAGGCAAGTGTGCTGTGTTTGCCATGGAACCTCTTACCTGAAGGGAACTAGGATGGTTTGCATATGCTTGGCCCAGGGAGTGGCACTATTAGAAGGTATGGCCTTGTTGGAAGAAGTGTGTCACTGTGGGGTGTGCTTGGAGACCCTCCTCATAGCTGCCTGAGGATGTTCAGTCTGTTCCTGACTTCTTTCGGATGAAGATGTAGAACTCAGCTCCTCCTGTGCCATGCCTGCCTGGATGCTGCCATGCCCCTGCCTTGATGATAATGGACTGAACCTCTGAACCTATAAGCTAGCCCCAATTAAATGTCGTCCTTTATAAAACTTGCACTGGTCATGATGTCTGTTCACAACAATAAAACCCTAACTAAGACAGGAACACTCCAATGAAGACAAGACATTGCTCAGAATTTGATTCCCAACTCATTCCAAGTAACTTCTACCTTCTGACATTCCTTTCTTTCATCTATAACTTGGCCCTAGATTGACAGGTATTTACCAGCTTGAGCAGATCACTGTCACACATGGCCCAATTCCAGGAGCAACCATCCCTTCTCCCAGGGCTACAAAGAGGGCTGCTGTAGCCTCCCGAGATCATCTGAGTACATTAGCAACTACTAAACCAATCACGATTTCTGTCTCTCTGTCTAAATATTCTACTGCCATCCCTTATTATGGAGGTCCAACTGCGAAAACTAATGCCACACAACAGGAGGCATCTGGTATCCCACTTTGGAACAAAGAAACCAGGCTTTGGAAATCAGGCTCAGTGGAAGGATAAGACTTATCCAGGCCCTCTGTTCCACTTTGGTAGTTCATGGAGGGTAACCAATTCTGTGACAAAGGCCATACCCCCAGCAACCCTTGTGTAAGGCTTGCTATAATAAAGAAAAGGAAGACAATGTAGATCACCCTTCCTTAATCTCTTTCCTACAAAGAGCAACAGTGATTTGTGACTCTCCTAATTTCCTGTTTGTCTTCATGGGGGCCAGCCATGGGAGGAAATGGAGACCAACTATCTCTTGCCTGACCACCTACTCTGGTCCCTAAGAGAGGCTGCCACTTGGGCTATGAAGAAGCCTCCATGCAAGCTACAAAATATGTAACATGTATTTAAAACAAAGGCCCTAAACTTTATTCCCGAACTGACCCCAAGCCCTACAGGGCTCACTCACTGAGTTAGAAAAGGATATAAACCATATAATGTGGGAGAAATGGAAGCAAAAGGTGTTCTTATGTATGGATGAGAGTCACGGAATGCGTAGCCGGCCATAATAAGGTGGCTAAGGCTCTGCAGGCAAGATGAGTAAGCTTTACCTGCTGCAAATGGTAAACGGAAGCCAGCATACTCAGTGGCAAGGCTTGGGGCAAGAAAAGCATTTGCTGTCAACTAATAAACTCCAGGCAGAGACTGAACTCTTTTACCTGGTGCACAACCAGATGCTGGAAGAATTAGAAAAGTGGGGAGAAAAACCATGTAGGGAAGACTGTGTGATTGATTTAAGAGATTGCACGCACACCTAAATGGAAGATCAATATGATTTAGAATAAAAGTACCACATTATGCTGAGTTAATCTTTGCTTGCCCACTAAACTACCAATGATGGAAAAAGGGCCACATCACAAACAAAAGTTCGTTACTATTATTCGCGTTATATCCAAATGGCTGCCCCCCACCACCCAGTCACCCTCTACAATCTCTATGCTCACCCCCATCTCCTTCTCCTCTGAGAGGGTGGAGTTCCCTGGGTATCCCCCACCCTGGTACATCAAGTCTCTGTAGGGCTATGCACATCCTTTCCCACTGAGGCCAGACGAGACAGCCCAGCTAGAAGATCATGTCCCATGTATAGGCAACAGCTTTTGGGGTAGCCCCACCTCCAGTTCTTCAGAACCCACATGAAGACCAAGCCGCACAGCTGCTACATATGTGTGTGGGGGGGAGGCAGGTCCAGCCCTTGTATGCTCTTTGGTTGGCATTTCAGTCTCTGAGAGCCCCAATGGTCCAGGTTACTTGACTCTGTTGCTCTTCCTGTGGACTTCCTATCCCCTTTGGGACCTGCAATCATTTCCCCAACTCTTCCATAAAAAATCCCCAAGCTCCATCCGTTGTTTGGCTGTGGGTCTTTGCATCTGTCTGAGTCAGCTGCTGAGTGAAACCTCTCAGGGGACAACATACTCCTGTCTGCGAGCATAACAGAGTATCATTATACCGTCAGGGATTTGGTGCTTGTCCGTGGGATGGGTCTCTATTGGACTGGTTAATGGTTAGCCATTCCCTCAGTCTCTGTTCCATCTCCCCTCCCTTTTGTTTCTTGTACACCAGATAAATTTTGGGTTGAAAGTTTTGTGGGTAGGTTAATGTCCCTATTACTCCACTGGGGTTCTTGTCTGGTTACTGGAGGTAGACACTTCAGGTTCCATATCCCCAATGCCGTAAGTCACAACTCAGGTCACCTCATTGATTCTTTGGCACCTCCCCTATCCCAGGTCTCTAGCACGTTCTTGAGATGCCCACCACCTCCCCACACATGGCAGTTGCAGATTCCATCCACTGTCATGGCCATCTGGCCATTTATTTCTCCTGTCCCTCCCCATACCTGATCCTGAACCACTCCCCCATTTCTCTCCTTATCCCCTCTCCCACCCTGTTCCCTCCCTCCATCTCCCTCCTATGAGATTTGGGGTCCATGTCAGAAAACCAAGGGAAATCTTTCTATCCACTCTAAGATTCCAAAGGCTATATGGTGTTAACTGTTGCAAAAGGCATGCTCTTAATGTTCTATTCTCCAGAGGAGAGAAAGCATAAGGAAGCTTCTAGAAATTATCTTAGCAACAAGTGATAGACTACTGCACAGTCTTAAACAGCACACAGAAAATGAATCCTCTCCCTGTGCTCCCAACCCTTTTCTTGGCCCACTTCCTCCTTACCTTGGTTAGATTTTATTTCTTGGCTAAACTAAGATGTTCTTGCTCCCCCGACATACCCCCTTTTTTTTCTTTTCAAACCACAGTGATCCATACATGAGCCAAACCCCTTAACTGGAGAACAATTTATAATAGGGTTTCTACCATTTTAAACAAAATAATTTCAGGGAGGGAAGGAAAAGTCAGGAGTTCAGAAGTTGATTCCTGAGGGTTGCACGCTGGTCTCCACCTCAGCACTGGCCTGCTGTGATTATCACATTACAGGGAAGATTTGTGCCAAGGCCAGAACAATGCTGCCCTGCTCCTGTTCATCCCCTGAACAGGCTCAGGAAAGCCTGCATAGAGCACAGAACAGTGTGACTCCACACTCTTTGGACACTGGCTCTTCTGAAGGACTGTGTTTCACCAGTGGGGAAGTTATTGAAATGTAAAAGGTTTGTTGCTTCAATGAAGAGAGGCCACAGAGCTTGGATAAGAGATCCTTAGACATATCATATGGTTCAGTTGGAGGCAATAGACTCTACCAGGAAGGCGCAAAGTGATTCGAAGTAAAACAAGATCCAACCAGCATAGTACAAAGGGATGAGTCACTGGGACATTGTGCACAAATCTGGCCTCTCACATCACAGGCAGGACTGCAGCTCCTGAAACCAAATTCCACTCCTGGGTTCCTTGTCAATTATCAGAGCCAAGGTTAAGGTGTCTAGTTCGCTGTCAATAACCCTAAATTGGCACATAGTCTCTGAGTGTGGTACCAGCAAAACTAGCTGGCAAGGGCCTCTGGGACAGAGCTTCTGGCCTTACTTGGTAGATCACACCAAAGAGAAAGGTTGAGCCACAAATTGTAAAAACTCTGGACATGTATAACATTCTGAGAGGGGGGGGAGAGAGAGAGAGAGAGAGAGAGAGAGAGAGAGAGAGAGAGAGAGAGAGAGAGAGAGAAAGAAGAAGAGGGGGGGGGGGGGGGGGGGGGGGGAGGGAGGGAGGGAGGGAGGGGGGGAGAGGGGGGGGGGGGGGGGGGGGGGGGAGGGGAGGAGAGGAGAGGAGGAGGAGAGGAGAGGAGGAGGAGAGGAGAGGAGGAGGAGAGGAGAGGAGAGAGAACCAAGTCAACTCTCTCCGGAAATCTGGAGATAGTGGAGGAATATTGGAGTATTGTGAATCTGGGTACCTTAAGTAGCCGCACTGAAGAAGGTGATGGATCCAATAGAAATGGAGTTACAGGTGGCTGTGAACTACCTAATGTAGATGCCTTGAACTGAACTCAGGTCTTCTAGAACAGCAAGTACCCTTAACCACCGAGCTCTCTCTCCAGCCCCATTAACTTATTTGGACAGTAAAAATGTTCTGCTCTTTCTTATGTATTACAGTGTGTGTGTGTGTGTGTGTGTGTGTGTGTGTGTGTGTGTGTGTGTGTGTGTGTGTGTGTGTGTGTGTGTGTGTTGACCCATTGACATACTCTTTTGACTGTTTATTCCATTTACATCAAATGTGGTTAGTGTTACAACCAAGACCACTTCAGCCAAATTGCTTTTCATTTTCTCTTTGCATATTTTCTTTCATCTTTTATTCTTCTGTTCCTTCTTCATTTGATTTAAGCACACGCTTTTATTATCTCTTACATTTTCCTTGCTTTTTTAGCTATATTTTCATATTGTTTTTAATGGTTACTCTGCGACTGAAAACAGCAATTCAAAACTTGTTACCTTTAAAGGTTTTCTCCCTCCCTCTGCCTTTTGTTACTATTGTCACATATTGCATTTCCATGTTTTAACCCTACAGTGAATATTCAATTGCTCTTTGTCTTTATAAAAAATGTACATCTGTGCTCCTCCACAGATGTGTCCTTCATGGTACCTTTCCTTCTTCCCAGGCGATGTATGCTGTGGAAGGAAAGGTTGTGGTTAATATGGACTTACTCCTGGCACCGTGACCTCAGTGTGGTGCTGCTGAGGTAGAAGAAACTTCAAGAGGTGGAGTCTAGGGGAAGGTGTTCAGGTTATTGGGAGCTGCCCTCAGAAGAAATAAAGGCACTTCTCCTAAGATCTTGACTAATTGTTAATTCCTAGGAGAATCAAGTTGTTACAAGAGAGGAAGCCTACTTCTTGAATTTCTCCATCTCTGGCTTCCTGCCTTTCATTCAGGAATCTCTCTCCCTCATCTGTTCCAGCCATGATGTCATTTGTTGGGTTATGACATAGCCAGAAGGGCATCCCCAATATCTAAAGAAATGGTGTCACCTGATGTTGGACTTTCAGCCTGTCAAACTGCAGGTTAAGTCAATACATACTCTCTTTCTTTCCGCAAAGTACCCAGTGTGTTAAAGGTTGTTATCTCAACAGAAAGTGGACAGTATAAAGCATCTACCTTTATCTAAAGGATTTCTTTTCACATCCCTGTAGAAAAGGCCTAATAGCAACAAACTGCCTTAGCCTTTGAAAAGGAGTCTCTATTTTCTTATTGAAAGCATTTCCATATAGAATTGAGAACAACAGATATTTGCAGTCAAATTGACTGGAAGAGAAGTTCTGAGAGGAAGATTTCCATGCGGGGAGCTCATCTCCTCAAATCAACACTTTTAAGAGGGTGGGGAACTGAGGAGAACTTGACCTGTGACACAGTCATCACCCCCCCACCCTCCAGCCCCCACCCCCCACCCCCGCTGTCACCTTCGAACTTCTACAGACTTGTTTCTATTGGCTTTTTTCTCTTAATCTCCTGACCACATTCCTATTACTGGCCTCAAACTGTGTCTCCAATGAGACTCCTATAGCCAAGACCAAGATATAATCCCATATGTACAGCTATCCAACACAAAACCAAACTCTAACAACACCTATACAAATTAAAATATTTATAGTCCTTGAACCGGCAAGTTTACTGTAAAAGCGGAAACAAGCAAACACTGTGTACACACACATGTCATCTGTAGTTTGTTTGTAATAATAAAAAGTTGGAAACAATTTAAATGTCCATCAATAAACCATTGGTTACATAACAAATGCTGTTTAACAAAAGCCTGCCAGCCCTGGCTGGCTGAGTGGAGAAAAGAGTAAACAGTTGCCATGACATATACTTTCTGGATTAACATTTCAAGTATTTCCTAAGACATTTTTTTATTAAAGTTAAAAATAAAATACAAATTTTATTGTTTCTGTTGAGGTAAGTGTGACATTCACTGAAGAAATACATTAGGGGAAAATAGGCCCCACTAGAAATAGAAATGGATAAAAAATGAAAGTACACAAGTTGCTTCAGACCACCCACAAACTTGCTGATGTCTCCCAGTTTACTGAGAGTAGGTATCTCTATTTCTCCCACATCTCTCACAGGATCACGTTCTGAGAGTTCTTGAGTCTCAAGTTGATTATGGGAATCTATTTATTAAATTTATCTTAGCCTAAGTATAAGGATAGAGGACTGTCTTTTATGTGCAACTGCCACACACACACACACGCACACACACACACACACACACACACACACACACACACACACACACACACACAGCATATTGAACTTCCACAGAATCATTTCTATTGGCTTCCTTCTCTTTCTCTCCACCCCACATCCCTATCACCTCACCTCAAACAGTGTCTCCACTGGGACTGCTCTAGCCAAGACCAAGACAAAATGAGGATACATTAAAGGGAACAAATATGAATAATAGGTAACAAATAAATGTTTGTTGAGCAAAATTTGAGGCTACTCCTAAGCCTACTATATCAGTCTTTGGTCAGTCCTTGCTCTCTATTATTGCTATGCCCCACCCACGGGGTGAGACTATGCCCATGAGTGGGAAGAACCATGGGAAGAACAAGCAGCAACCAGAGATTGTCAAGTAGATGCTGGCCATGGGGAAATAGCATGTGGTTTCCTCATGAATATGAAAGCATGGGAGAACTCCCTTCTTCATGAAAAGATAGTGGGAGTTTGCTGAACACAAAGAAAGCCAAGGAAAGAAACAGTACAGACCAGAAGCAAGTTCAACAACCCGAAGTTTATTCTTTTCCTCCACTCCTACATGATGATCAAACTTGGTGTGAATTATGTCATCCTTAGCCATGTATCTTGCTATTCTCTTAACTGTGCTTCTAAAACAGTAAATTCATGAAGCATGATGCATACAGTATCAACTCACATTCCACAATATACCCTAAAAATATGCTTACATTGTCTTTTATAAGAAATAGCAGCTTTCTTTAGTTAAATCATTTTGAGAATTTAATACATGAATACATGTATTATGTATCTACATCATTTCTACAGCCCCCTCTCTCTCGAGCTTCTCCTGTGCCCCTTCAGGCTCATGACCTTTCCTATAATCATTCTCCCTCTCCCTCTCCCTCTCCCTCTCCCTCACTGAGCCCATTTAGTGTGACCCCTCCTTACATGTGTCTAGGACTGACCACTTGAGATTGGATAACAGACGGCCTTGATCCTGGAAAATATTGATTCTCGTTTTCTCAGCAGTCACTGACTGCCAACAGAAAATGTCAGGGTGGGGCCTTATGAAACTTTTCTCCACTTTAGTGTATTGACAGGGGCTGTCAATACACTGGTCTTATTTAGGCAACCAAATTTTGAGAAGTCATGTGGTGTCTAAAAGACATTATCCAGGAGCAGGAGTCCTGGTCTTAGACTCTTTCTGACCTGCCTTGTCTGACCTTCCCGGAACCTTGGATGTAGAGGCTCTATTGCAGGCAGAAGGCACGCCAGAGTTTTCTAAGAGCCTTCCAAAGGTACAATTGATATAACAGTACTTTAACTATTTACTGTAAGCTGCATGACACATGTTCATGTTCACATAGACCCCAAGGAGTCTGGTGAGCTTCTGTAATCCATGTTCTGTTCTCTATCCTCCCAGTTTTCAAGAAACAGATGATTTGCCTTGACAGGGAAGATTGGTCTGTTTCCTACACTTTGTATGAATGAAAACACACAGGTGATAATGTATCGTGTCCGTTTTCTTCTACAATTATTGAGACATAGCTATGCTATGTGTTTCAATTCCTTCTGTTTTTGTTGGGTAGTTTTCCAGAATACATATGAAAGAAGTCAGGGAATTTGAGCCAAAAAACAGTTTAAAGAAAGGAGGTCCCAATCACTAAGGAAAGACAAGTCAGATGAATTCAAGAAGACAAAATCTCATATGTATAATATAGGTATAATTTTTGATAGGCATAAATGATATACATCTTGACATATACATACATGGCAGATAGGGCATGGTCATAAAACAGATTGTCAACCATGAGGGAGGAGGATGAAATGTTGAAAGGGGAGGGCAAATTAATATAGACGGGAACCCCTGGGGGATAGAGTGAAATAGCTTGAGGGCCCAGGGGAAAGAGGAGGCACAGTTGGGCAGGAAACTCAATAAAAATAAAGAATTAGAACAAAGATAGTTCATTGGTGTGCACACTTTACCTTTTAGAAAAGAAGAGGAGGAGGAAGAGGAAGAGGAAGAAGGAGAAGAAGAGGAGGAGGAGGAAGGAGAAGAAGAGAAGAAGGAGAAGAAGAGGAGGAGGAGGAAGGAGAAGAAGAGAAGAAGGGAAGGAAACTGAGTTCTGAAGAGCAGTAGGCTTTCCTGAGGTAAACCAAGAGCCAAGACAGTCAACTTCTTCCCTCCTGAAAAAAGAACATGGAAAGGTTACCTCAATTCCTACCAGCTTTCCCTTCTATTTCGCTGATTTCTGTCTAACCAGTACTGTTTGCTTCCTTGGCTTACTTTGTGCTTAGCAAGCTCCCTCTTACATCAGTTCAAACCACTTTCTGATTTCTTTTGTAAGAATGAGACTCAGAGGTTGAGTTTTAGGTAAAGCCCCTTTGTGTATTTAGAGTCTCCTTCCATCACTGCTCCCTGACTTAATCCTCTCATGGCAAAATAGTTTATACTGTGAACTTTGAATCCCTTTAGAATTGCTAAAGTGTGATTTGCCATATTTCCAGCCATAAATTAAATAAGTCTATAAAGACAATATATCAAGTTAATGAGTATAGGATATTCCACTCAAAATTAGCAACACATTCTTTTGGGAGGCACACAACATATTTGATACTACCTAATCATATTAAGCCTTTTATAGGCTAATATATTTTTATCTTATCATCTTACTATTTACTAGAGGAAAGTATTGAAATGTAAAACAGTAATAATGGATTTGTCTCTCTTTATAATACTATCAGCTTGTCTTCTGTAGTATGAAAATATGTTAATAAATTTACTAAATGTATATCCTCTTGATGAGCTAACCATTTAATCACTGTATAATGACTTTTTTAATTTCTGAAAGTCTTTGTTTGAGATATAATTTGAATTCTAGTATAACCATTCTACTTCCTTTTGACTAGCATAACACTGTACATCTTTCCTCACAATTCTCCCTATAAAATTATTAAATTTTCAAATTTAAAGTAAATTTCGTTAAAATAGGTAATATGTGATTTCCTTTGTACTTTATTTTCATACTCTCTGATATCTAATTGTGATGTGAAGACTGTTCATTTATTATGATTATGTGTATGGTTATGTTTAAATATTTAAGTTTAAATTCTTTTATTTTATTTATCTTTTGGATATTTTGTGTATTTACATTTTACATGTTATACCCTTTCCCCCCTCTCCCATACCCCCTCCCCCTCCCCCTGCTTCTATGAGGATGCTCCCACTTCCACCCACCCATTCCCACCTCAACGCCTGGCATTTCCTTACATTGGGGAAATGAGCCTTCACAGGACCAAGGGATTTTCCTCCTATTGATGCTGGACAATGCCATCCTCTGCTACATATGCAACTGGAGACACGTGTATTCATTGGTTGGTGGTTTAGCATACACCCAAAAGGTGCCCCAACATATAAAAAAGACACGTGCTCCACTATTTCATAGCAGCCTTATTTATAATAGCGAGAAGCTGGAAAGAACCCAGGTGTCCTTCAACAGAGGAATGGATACAGTAAATGTGGTACATCTCCACAGTGGAGTACTACTCCACCATTAAAAAACTATGACTTCATGACATTCTTAGGGAAATAGGTGGAACTAGAAAATATCATCCTGAGGGAGATAACACAGTCACAAGAACACACATGGTATGCACTCACTGATAAGTGGATGTTAGCCCAAAAGCTTAGAATACTTAAGAAAAAATTCACAGATCATATGAAGCTCAAGAAGAAGGAAGACCAAAATGTGGATGCTTCCGTCCTTCTTAGAAAGGAGAAGTTTAAATTCTTAGTGTTCACTATATATTTCCTCATCTTCTCTGCTATTTTAAAATTTAATCTAAGTCTGTGGATTAGTTACATTTTTCTCTGATGTAACAAAAATACTTGACCAAAAGCAAAACATAAAAAGTTCAAGGCTTAATTTGGCTTAATTTGTACCTCATGGTCTAAAGGTACAGCCCATCATGGCAGGAAGGTCATGGCAACAGGCTTGTCAAGCAGCTGGTCACATTGCATACACAGTCACTAAATAAAGAAATGGGTGCTGGTCACATGCTTCCTCAATACAACTCAGTCCATAACCACTGCTCATGGGAAGGTGCCACAATTTTAACTAACTTGAGTTCCACCTATTTTATTTAAAACCACTTAATTGTTCTTACAAATTAAGATAGAACTCTTAATTGTTATTTTGGTAAATTCAAAATATACTTAGTATGTATATTTTGGAAATAATGAAGATATTTATCATAGTTATTTGATATCTGTTGGGTATCCTCTCAGAAGTTAGTTTTCTTTAAAAATTTTATTTAAGCATCAAAAATTGAACAGAAGCAATTTTTGTTTGCTAATGAAAAAGAACACTGAAGGGCAATGTGCTATTTAGCAAAGCACCATTATAAAATATATGCACGGAAAGAGCTTATGCAAATGGGTTAACAATGGAAAGTAGAAAATACAATTCTGGGCTGGCAACATAGCTCAGGGGTAAAAATGCTTGCTAACAAGCCACAACTTCCATTCTATCCCTGAGATCCATGTGGTAGGAGAAGAGAATCAATTCCTGCAAGATGTCTTCTGATCTCCACAGGAATCCTGTCACATGCACTCAGACACACATGCACACATACAAAATAAATAAATAAATGTGCAATAAAGTATTAAAAAGGAATTCCCCGATTATGAAACAGTTGAATCATCAAGCAATACTAAACCAAGAACAGCAAGATTCAGTAGCAAATATGTGGTCAATCCTCAAGTATTCCAAGCTAGGCCTATAGCACTGCTCACCAGGCCCATTCTTTAAGCCCAGTGAGCTGGAAAAGACTTGAATCCTAAAAAAAATTGCCAGGTGTCAGGTCTGTCACTCAGAAATTAATCAGAGAGACCCTTCATGAGTTTCCTGAAAATACTGAAGTCTTCATGAGAATCTTGTCCAGTGTCTAAACCAGAATAAAGCTTGTTTTTGAGGCCTCGGGAGTAATGTAATTTTGTTTATAGTGATTTCCAATTCTATGATATTTGGGACAATTTTCTGACTGTTTTCTAACCAAACTGGCAGAACTAACCAAATTCTCTGGTTGTTTATTAGTGAGCAGTACTTCCAATTACTCTCTCCTGACACACACTCAGTTTTAGAACCTGTTTTGAACTTGACAGCATTCGGTGCTGACCTTCTACACTTTGCCCTAATATGTGATAGAATGTGGCTAAGAAAAATGCCTAACTAATGTCTAGATGAACCGAAACTTCCTTGCCATGTGGTGACCGAAAGATGTTTTAGATTTAGAGAATATCTCAGAGATTAGAAAAGGCTCCACACCACAGGTCCTTAACTTCCTCTTCTGAATCCCTAGTTCTCAAAGTGTGGTTATCAGGCCAACTGCACTGTTAAAATGCAGGTTCATGGGCTTTGCTGGACCACATAGTAGAGAACTAAGCCCGGAAAGCAGCAGTGTCTTCCCCTTCTGCATGATTTCTAAAAAGTGCTAGATTCTAAAGAGTGCTAGGTGCTAGTTTTGGAAACAGTATGCCAGTTAGACCCTGATTCAGGACTTTGAAGGTCCACTTATAGGGGAAATCTTTTTTAATTATGGCCAGCATCCATCAGAAATAATTTCTGCCAGGATGAATTTCTTCTGGGACACATTTCACTCTTGCATCACTCATTGTCTCTGAGAGGTGAGAATTGCAACTCCCATCCAAACACTTTTGATGACTAATGGACACAGTAATATTAAGAAGCAAAAACTATATTCCAGTGTCTTCTGAATTAGCAGGGAATTGGCTGAAGATGACAAAACTTTACATTAAAGAAACGTGCTCTGCTTAATTTTTTTGTTACACACTATCACCCGATATAGATTCGATTCTTTGTGACCATGACCTTGTACTCACACTGCCACATCAGATCCCTGACATCTAGGAATCCTCTGAGGTTGGTAGAAGAATATTCTGTCATTGTCACACACTGGAAATGGAGTTGGAGGTGATCTCATCTAGAAACTTAAACAGCTTAGAGAATAAAAATAAATAATTTGTTGGCACGCATACCTGGAGAGAATAGAAATCTATAGATTATCAACGTGCCTTTGTTTAGTTCACAGTCCATCACAAGAATACATTTTAGAAAGATGTGGAATCCACTTTGGTGAAAAGAAAGGAAGTTTGTAGGAAAATTTGTGTCAATTTTTAAGTATATAGGAAAAAGTTATTAGAAGGGATGTGGAATAAAAACACTTTTGTTTCAGAGTAATCAGTAGGATGCTCAGAACGTTTTCAGCACATCTTGTCTTTAATCTTTGTTCTTTTTATTTTTTTTCAGAGCTGGGGACCGAACCCAGGGCCTTGCGCTTCCTAGGCAAGCGCTCTACCACTGAGCTAAATCCCCAACCCCTTGTCTTTAATCTTTAAAGCAGGTTTTTCAGTACTCATCCCAGTTACAGTTTGGGTGCAGTTTGAACTGTGAGCATAGTTCATCTTGGCTCCAGCCAAGAGTAGGCCTAGATGATTACAGATGAAGTAGAAAAAAAACTACCCATCCATACTGAATCTTTCACCGGCTAAATACTCAAGAGTAACATAAATGTTGTATTTTACACCAGTAAGTTTTCAGATGGTTTGTAGCTCAGCAATAAATACATAGAGCATGAAGGTTCAATCTTTTTCCTCTGAGTGAGCACAAATAAAAATCAGTGGTACAAGAGACGCACAGCCCAGTCTGATGGATTTCAAGTAAGATGGACTGACCTTTGAGTCCCAAACAATTCTGTTGTCAAGAAAAACATAATTACACAAGACTTAGGTTGTGATAGAGGTAACCCGTGGTTTGTATCCAAGGTTTGCATGATGGTGTTCTGGTTTGTCTTTTGTTATTGTGATAACACTGACCGAAATGAACAATGTGTATCACCTATTAAGTTCTGAACACTAAATGGTTTTTTTTACTAGCCCAAAGCTTCAAACACTTGCACAATCCTCCCCCTAAAACAATGCTCAGGATAGTTACAGCCCGCTCTCTGGTATCGATTTATGTTCTAGTTTGCTTTGTGTTGCTGTGCTAAAACACTGACCAAACCACCCTATTGGAGGAAATCAAGGCAGGAAGTAAAGACAGGAATCTGGAGGTAGAAACTGAAACAGGTTGCTGCATCCAACTCACTTTGTCCTGGAACCTGGATTACAAGTGGTGAGGGAATGAAGAAAAGACAAACACACAGACAGGCATAGAGAAAGCTGGGGTCAGGTGGGTCGTGCATGCTCTGATGAAGCCTCTCCTACACAGCCATGACCAGAACTCCGGTGTTTATTATGCATAGCACAAGTGTCTTAATTAGGGTTTCCACTGCTGTGAAGAGAGACCATGACCAAAAACTCTTTAAAAAGACAACATTTAATTGGGGATGGCTTACAGGTTATAAAGTTTTGTCCATTATCAAGGTAGAAATGGCCCTGGAGGAGCTAACAATTGGTTGTCTACATACTGTATGAAAGCACTTTGTTGATGGGATTAACACTCATCGACTTTAAATAAAGTTCATTGGATACAATGTTAAAAAAAAGGAAGATATGACTTTGGTAGCATGCTGCTGAATAACAGGATCATAAATAAAGCAAATGGGAAATTGTGATATTATGACTAAGCCATTTTGGTTTTAATTCACAGTGGAAAATGGTAAAGAAATGTCAATCACTTGTCTACCACAAGGCTCTTCATGTATTATTCAATTCTTTATATAAACCATGGCCCCACTCCCCACTGTAGCCAGAAGAACCTTAATAGACCACCAATTCACTTTCTTCTCAGGTAAAACAATAGTAACCTGTGTGGTTATTACATGGAAGAATAAAATGTACAGAAGATGCAGAATACATTCTGCTCATTCCGGACAATTCTATAGACCAAGTATAATGGAAAATGGACTTGCGTAATATAGTTTGCATTCCAATCTGGAATCGAGATGTAGGGATCAAATTCACTCTGTAGTCATCATATTACACTAGGTACAGCTTTCCAATGGTAACACAGGCTCTTTAGAGTCCGCCGCTAAGTGCTTTCTAAAATTAATTTGCTTGCATGTGATTTTACACTCCCTTTATTGCAATAAGCAAGAAAGCTGTGGAAAGACAAGGTCTGTGCCAACTTTCTGCTAATGGAGGAATTCTATTAAGCCTGTTTACCACTCAAAGGGTCTCTTACTCTAATACTTCTGTATAACATTTCCCATTTGTCTACAAAGTCATCCCCATAATCACAGTTGAGTTCTCTAACACTGGCACGCATTCTGATAATAAAATCATCGCTGGACGTTTCCTCTGTGAGGAACACTGACTCTCCACATACAGGAAGGCATGAGTCCCCAGTGGGCTGGTATAGAACATGACTAAGAGGAGAAAAAGCAGAGCCTGATGTCTCTGTCTGCTCTATGCCCATAGATGATTAGAAGGGCGGTTCTTGTATCTGAAATTTCAAACCATCCATTACGCCTCTTACGTAAGGGTAAGCATTAGTTTTCATCAATGGCCACAAATGAATGTGTAAGTCCTCAAGAGACTCGCTACACACAGTGACTCTGATTTCCTTACAGATATCCAGTACCCTTTGTATGTGTCTATGTCCACGTACACATATACAACGTAGACACAATGATAAATGTCTGTGGTGCTTTCAACACAAACGGCCTCTAAAGGTTCAAATATTTGGAGTTGTGATCCACAGTTTGCAGAACTATTTGGGAAGGATCAGGAGGTATGGCCTTGTTGGAGGAGGTATGTGACTAGGGGTAGGCTTCGAGGTCTCAAAAACCCATCATGCCTTTACCGGTTACCACTCTTTGCCTTGTGCTTGTGGATCAAGATATAAGCTCTCAACTGCTGTTCGAGCACCTTGACAACTGCCTGCCTGTTTGCTCTCTCTGCCATGAGGGTCACAGACTCTGACCCTCTGGAAGTTTGAGCTCCACATAACCGATTTCTTCATCACTTATATTCAAAAGTAAGTCTTCCACCTTTTACACAGAGACTGGGCTTTCTAAAATAAAAGGTGTCACATTCCTGTGAGGACAAACACTTGCCAATTGCAAACACATCTGCAACACATCCAACAGAAAAAGGATGACCTTGAATATCAGAGGCATGGGAGCTCTACGGCTTTCATCGTGCATTTGCTCTGACAAGAATCTGAGGATGGCCAGGACGGGCCTCTCCTCACTGCCTAGTTCTTCCTAACAAAGCTAATAATAATCTGGAGGATCTGTCTGATTGATCAAAATAGGCGTTAAGAAACAGAGTTGGGTTGAAGTTGGGGGCCAAGTATCTTAGATGTGACTTTGGTTTCCCTAGGCTGCACTCCCTGTGTGGAGTAGGTTCAAACCGTTGTCTCCTACCTCCTGTGTCCTTGATATTAGGACCACCAGTGTTGAGCTTCTCCCCTGACATTAGCACCCCTCGTAGCTCAGTGGAAGGTGACCAGGCAAAGGAGTGACGCTGAGCAAGTTCACAGAATAAAGGCGTTCTCAACGTATCTCCAGCAAAAAGGAGCACTCACCGAGTTCAAGTTTAAGTAGCTTTGAAAGGAAAAACAAGCACCAGTAATTGAGCTTTTTCATTAGCTTCATAATTTCTGACCAAACAGCAGTTAAAGTTGTCAAAGAAACCACTTTTCATGTAGATAGGCAAAAAGCAAGGCCAATCCTATCCAATGGCCCTTCTGTGTCTCCTACTGAAGAAATAGTAGCTGCCTGGGTTTGAATGTATATCTAAGTCCTATGTTTAAATAATGGTTATTCTCCTAAGATTTAGAGGCTGCAGTTAAGTTTTCTTTGGCACCGAGACCATGATTAATTCACTGTTTTGCCCCTACAAGTCAGCACAGTCACTAGCAGAAGGTATATTTAAATAGGACAAGCATGAAGTGTGGCAGGCTCAGACAGATCCAGCTGTAAAGCCAGCTTCAGGGCCATCCCAATGCATGCACATGCACATTGCAATGCACATGCATTCATGCAAATAGGAGGCCCCAAATGTTCTCTAAGGAATATTCCTACTATTAGCTGGAGGAAAGCACTTACAGAATCTCAGGGTCCCCTTTGTGAAAAGTTTCTTCTGAGAACTGGGCCCTTCTCAGAATGGCAGTAAAAAGTTAGTTCTAGCAGAAGGCCTTTCTCCGAGGACTGGGTAATGAAAACAGAGCAGCCGTGTGGGATAAAGAGCTGATACACGAAGCTGCACTCACACAATGCGAGGGGTGAGCTTTTGTTTCCCAGAGAAAAGGCTTTCAGAAGCAATTCAGCGAGCTCTTTCCTTTCTCAAATTCCAATGGCAAATAAATATTAGTCCCCAGAGGGCTCATAAAGACCTCAGAGTCTAAAACAAACAATGCATGGGGTAACATTCAATGCAATCTGTACAGAGACCAATTAAAGTGCTTGGGGTTAATGGAGGAGTAGTGAATGGTCAAGGAATTCCCTTTAGAAGGAATGCATCCCCCAAATGATGCTATCGAGTCTTAAACAAGCAGAAAGCCTGAGACCTTCTTGACCTAAGACTCAAGCCTCTCTAGAGGAAGCAAAGGAAAAAGGGAATAGGTTCCTAGTGTAGCCAGAGGACAAAGTGCTGGGTCACAAGGCCTGGCAAGGTCCACCTGGTTCTTGGCACCGCCTGTGCAAGCCACCTGATAGCCAAGTGTGCTTGTTGACTCCCACCCACCCGCCCAGCACTTGGGAGGCTTAGGCAGGAGGAATGCATAAAAGACAGTCTCATCTACACAGTGAGTTTCCAGCTAGCTATCAGGAGAAAGCTTGTGGGGAGAGTGTAAGACTTGGTGGAGGGGTGTAAAGAAGGAGGAGGGGGACAGGGAGGAAGGGGAATAACACAAGATCAAGGAGGGAAGGAACAAAGAAAAGGGGACCAAGAGAGAATGCTACCTGATTTAAAACAGACCCAAAAAAGCTGGGTCTTTTCAAATTATTCAGAGCTATCTGTTTTATACCCAATATATAAACATGTGATGTACACAGGTAATGAGCAGTGTGCAAAGGAATCAAGGTCAGAGGGACTGTAAGAGGTGGTGCAGCTTCAGACATTGACACGGAAAGGGCTGGACCTCACATCTTCACTGGAAGGCACTACTTTCCACAAAACCTGATCCATGACCAGCGAACTCAAGAAGGCCGAACTGATTATTGTTGTCTTCAGTTGGAAGCCCTGCTTGTCCCTGCACAAGCTAGGAAACCCTGTCTGCCTTCCTTCCCCCACCCCAAAGGCACAAAACAAACAACAAAAATATAAATAACCAAACAAAACCCTCTGAACAAAGGAAAGTCTCTAAGAACCCAGGTCAGCATTCCTGGAAGCTGTGGCAACCTCATCCCCGATGCCAGCCACTCAAATCCCTTCCTAAACCAGACTTGGGCACGAAACCATCTTATGGCTGACACGTCAATACCCTTTACCTACAGTCTGTAAAACTTCCCCATCCTAGCCAGGGTGCACAGCTTCCTGAGGCCTGTTCTTTGGGTCTGCTGAACCTGCCTAGGAGCAGCGCTGAATAAACTTGCCTATATCTGCTTTCAGTTTGGCCTAATCTGCCTATATGAACATCACCAAGGGACAGAAAAGGCCTACCAATTTTATAATTATGATTGTGATTGTATTATTGTATTACTTAGCACTGTTGCTTAGAGGTTTCTGACAGTGTAAAAGAAATCATGTACATGTGTATATGAATTCTGTGGCTTAGCATTTTTAAATGTCTTTTGTGTGACTATCTCAAACACATGCTGTCATCTCAGATAGGATCCCTACAATAGACCAAAGCATGGAAACCACTAAAATCCAACGTGATGAACCAATGAATTTTACTGGGGCTGCGTACAGAAATGTGAGTGAGGGGTTACTAACAGGAACATAAATAACTCCAGCCCACATAGCCTGGGTGACAGCTCACAAAATCTGGAAGCCTGGAGCACACTGCATGGCCTTCAGGCACCTCAGCAGGTTGGAGACTGTCCTCTCCTGGTGATCAGTTGGTCTGAGCCTCTTCCGTGCAATTTGGTTTGTCTTTGCCTCTTCTTGGCAGTGTGGCTGGCTGCTGCTTCCTTTTTTCATTGGATATTTTATGTATTTACATTTCAAAAGTTATCCCCTTTCCCCCTTTTCTCATCATCCCTTCCCCTGCTTCTATGAAGATGCTCCCACTCCCACCTCAACACCCTGGCATTCCCCTACACTGGAGAAATGAGCCTTCTAATAGCAGCTTTATTTATAATAGCCAGAAGCTGGAAAGAACCCAGACACCCTTCAACAGAGGAATGGATACAGAAAATGTGGTACATCTACACAATGGAGTACTATTCAGCTATCAAAAACAATGACTTTATGAAATTCATAGGCAAATGGGTGGAACTAGAAAATATCATCCTGAGGAAGTTAACCCAGTCACAAAAGAACACACATTGTATATACTCATTGATAAGTGGATAGTAGACCAAACACTCTGAATACCCAAGAAACAATTCATAGACCATATGAAGCTCAAGAAAAGGGAAGAGTGAAATGTGGATGCTTCAGTCCTTCTTAGAAGGGGGAACAAAATACTCAAGGGAGGAAATACAAGGACAAAGATTGGAGCAGGGACTGAAGGAAAGGTCATCCAGAGACTGCCCCACCTGGGGATCCATCGCATATGCAGCACCAAACCCAGTTACTATTGCTGATGCCAAGAAGTGCTTGCTGATAGGAACCTGATATGGATGTCTCCTGAGAGGCTCTACCACAGCCTTACTAATACAGATGAGGATGCTTGCAGCTAACCATTGGACTGAGCTCATGAGCCCCAGTGGAGAGGTTAGAGAAGGACTGAAGGAGCTGAAGGGGTTTGCAACCCCATAGGAAGAACAATATCAACCAACCAGACACCCAGAGCTCTGGGGGAATAAACCATCAACCAAAGAGTACACATGGAAAGACCCATGGCTCCAGCCACATATGTAGCAGACCCTTGGTCCTGGTTGCTGCTTCTTGCTGTGGCTAAGATTGCCTAACAGTCTTCTTTCCAGATTGGCTTGTCTGAATGTGATGCTCAACAGTCTTTGCTAATTTATGCTTGAAGAAGAAAGAGCCTAATGATTCTGGTCAGTTTCAAGGACTTCCTGAAGCTCTTTTGTGTTATTTACTTCTTGTCTTAATGAGCTAACCTGCAGGTTGTTATGTTTCAATCTCAAAACTGCTACACAACAATTTGACATAATCCAAAGTCACTTGGGAAGAGGGCTCTCAGAAGAGAAATTGCCTACATTAGACTGGATTGTGGCATGTCCGTGGAGGATTTTCTTCATTGCTGATTGGTGTTAGAGAGACCAACACACTCTGGATTGTGTCATCCCTAGAGATATAGGCCTGGGTTTTATTTATTTATATAACATAATACATACTATTTATTCAATATATATCATAAACATAACTTACTTATTGTATAATATAAATACATTAATAATGCATGATATATTATATTTTTATATAATACATTGTAATATATAATATAATTATTATACATTTAATATAATATATATTAGCTAAACAAGGCAGAAAATTTTTCCACTGTCTCTGGTTCAGTTCCTGCCTCCAAATTCTTCCATCCACCTCCTTCCCTTGTGCTCTAGATGACAGACCATGACATGCAAATGTAATCCAAAGAAAACCGTTCGACCAGACCCTGTCTAAGTTGCTCCCCCTGCCCCTCAGAGTTGACCATGGCAACAGAAACCAACTTGTATGTATAGGTACATTTTGGGCGTGCTATGTTTCCATTCATTTCTATTGGATTTGCATTTCTGAATATAAACATTAGAATATCTTTGTTCTCATCTTAAAAACTTTGAAGTCACTTTTCTCAGGGGAGTAAGTCTGAACTTGGAGCAGTGTTTTAAATCTTTCATACATGCTCTTTTCACAAAGCAAGTTGAATCACCTCGGGGACACTCTCCCATATTATATGACATCTCAAAAGAAAATGTTTCAGAGCATAGTTCTTTCAAAATTTGCAACTCTTTACTGGTCTGGCAATGGTATAACCCCAAGTCATTTGAAGTTAAAACTGCCCTGCTATAGCCTACATTCTCTGGAGGCCCATTTATCAGCCTGTTTCTTAATTTCTACACAGCTGACACACAGATCATGGATGGGCTAGGAAACATACTGAATAATTCATACCAAGTATACTTTATTAGATACCTTTTAATACTGCAGGGAGAAGTTGGGGTTTATGCTCTTTGTGGAGTTAAGACTGCCTCTCTTACTCCACAATAACCGTTCTGACTTCCCAAGAAGGACTTTAGGGTTTGGAATTTCACAATCCTGGAAATTTAGAAAACTAATCAGAAAAAGCCACAGAAAATACCAATTTTATCCTGTGTCAGCACATTCAAAATTTCCCAACAGTAATTCTCACTTTAAATGATTTTTAATTCTCTTAAAAAAAATTCTCTCTCTTCTCTCTCTCTCTCTCTCTCTCTCTCTCTCTCTCTCTCTCTCTCTCTCTCTCTCTCTCTGACTATATGAACAAAAACATCATTTTACCATAGGGCTGTAGCTCTGGTAAATTTAGAATGATAGACTCTTACAGCATTGTCTTTATTTTACTGAGTCTGTGGCATATGTAAATTTAAGGCATACTGAGACTCACTGGCTTAGACTGAAGTGCGATTTCTCTCACTGGGATAGGAAAACAGCACACATCTAGGGGGGCTTTGATGTGGTTAGGTATTCACATTACCCTGGGGATCTGGATGAAAAAGATATTAGAAACACATACCAGCTGGTCTGGATACTGTGGAATCGTCACAGAGCTGCATCTTGGTTTTCCCCTGCTTTGCCTGCTGACATTTCCACTGGAACTTAAAACATCCCAGCACAGATCTCAGCCTGCATGTGCTAATTTGACCTAGAAACAGTCTCCTGCAAATATGTGCACAAGATATTAATACTGGAAACCTAAGACTCTTAGATCTATTTCCATGGTTAAAACAGGATTCATATTTAATAAATAAACTTCTCAGCTCATTAACAGCTGTCCCACATCAATTGCCCTGCCACATATTATACAGAAGAGAACATTGCGTTCTTCAGGAGATAGCTGCGGTCCGGCATGCATGGCGATTGAGTTATCAGGTCGACTTGATTTACTTCTGAGCTTCTGCACCCATCAGGACAGAAGGCTACATTTGGAAGCTGCTCTAAGTATTACAATTATAATCACTGCAAACTAGGTCTAGAAAGGGCAATGGCCGGGGCTGGCCAGTTTCTGTTACGCAGACACCAGGGCAACTTTTCAAGACAGCGAACCATTAAGGAGAGTTTTGATAACAATTACAGAGATTGCTTTCAGTCCTCCTTGAACAAATATATAAATTAGCCCCTAAGAAACCTGAGATAATCTGCCGTTAGCTACTTCTGTTTATGAGCCACTTGTTTTCTCAATTGGCAGTAATTTCAGGCTTTCTTATAGTTTATATTATCTTCCTCCCCACCCCCAAATTTATGACCTTTATTCTAGACCACTGGTTGTCTTCGTATTTGTGACAGAAAACCATTAACTGGCTCGATTCTGTCAGTCACACTTTACAAAATCTCCCATTCCTACTCTCCAGATAAGTCCTACCTCCAGGCACAGGAACCCCTCCCTATCCTGGGTCACATAGAGCACGGGAGACCTGCTAAGCTGCTAGTGTGACCACTGGGATACAGTCAGTGCTGGGTTTTAGATGACATTGCAAATTGACTCAATGACTAGAACTTCCTAATGCAGATCCTTTTTTCCTTGTAACACACACTTTTCCTCTAACTGCTTTCTCTGTCTAGTACAAGAGAGTACATCGAATCAGTTTTCTTAACTGAACATACAGTCTGGTCTGCTTGATGATCACTAAAAGGAGGAGGAGGGAGGAAGGAATTAACTGGTTAAGATTGAGAGGACAGTAGGAAAGAGAGAGGGGGAATAGGAGATAGCACTGGCCTGCAAGTTGTGACTGATAATTGGGGTTTGTTTTGTCCTTAACAACTAGACACCTCCCTGCAAAGAAACAAACCACTTCCATCATTCATAAAATTGCCCCCAAGATTTTGATAATGTGGGAGAAAAGATTGCAATCTCTCTCGTCTCAACAGGATGTTCTAATAAAACATTTAGAAATATTATTGTGCCCAGCTATCTCCTGTAGTTCAGACAAAGCAAAGCCTTGTGTCTCTGAAAGAACACCTAGGGAACGGATGCAATGAGTTTCAGTATTTCTGTGATCATGAGAAACCCAGGCTGCTCTAATAACCTGCCTGCTGCCTTTCCAAGATTATTTGCTAGTTCCTTCCAAAACCTTGTCTTACAAATCCAAATAGCTGTGCTTCTATTAGATTAACCTCTTCTCTTTATGAAATGAAAGGAAGACAATGAATATATTATAAAGACCCGGGGGGTGAGGAAGCTAAGAAGCTAAGAGTATGGTAATCCCATAATATCCGTGAACCATACTCCCTTTATAAATGGGGGATAGCCCCTACAATATATTCTTGAGCAAAAGAAGGGGGGACTAGTCTTCATACGATTAAAAGTGTCATGTACAACTACAAATTAATGATGATTTAAGTAAGTACCATGTACTACAGGCAAAAGGGAGGAGAAATATGTAAATAGGAGGAAGGATGGTCATTGTTCAGAATGTTCTCTCTCATGAGATTATTAATCTAAAAACACATGAGAAGATGGTTCACTGATGGCTTGACTCTAAAGAACAAATTTCTCTTTACTTTGTTTCTAAGAATGACCTTTCAGTTCATTCATGACATAGTCACAAAATCTCCATGAACAATTCCCAAGTGCATCTAGCTTGGCTTCAGGTCATGAAGTACAGACACAGGATTCATTTCTTCTTCTTCTTCTTCTTCTTCTTCTTCTTCTTCTTCTTCTTCTTCTTCTTCTTCTTCTTCTTCTTCTTCTTCTTCTTCTTCTTCTTCCTCTTTCTCCTCCTCCTCCTCCTCCTCCTCCTCTTCTTCTTCTTCTTCTTCTTCTTCTTCTTCTTCTTCTTCTTCTTCTCTTCTTCTTCCTCTTCCTCCTTCTTCTCCTCCTCCTCTTCTTATCCTCCTCCTCCTCCTCTTCCTTCTCCTCTCTCTCTCTCTCTCTCTCTCTCTCTCTCTCTCTCTCTCTCTCTGTCTCTCTCCAGACAGAGACAGGGTTTCCCTGTTTTGGCTGGTCTGGAACTCACTCTGTAGACCAGGCTGGCCTCGAATTCATAGAGATCCACCTGCCTCAGCCTCAGTGCTGGAATTCAAGGCATGTGTTACCACTGCTGGGCATATTTCTCTATACATACAGTGAAGTATAGAAAACCAAGTTTTAGTACCAACTAAAGTAGTGCTCAAGTATGATATGCTTCTGTACATACGTCCTTTAAAAGCTGCCAGTGTATAAATTAAAAATCGTGTATAAATTAAATTATATATTAATAAGAAATAAAAGACCATGTAAACGAGTGAGAAGGTATATGATGTTTATGGATTGGAAATCTTAACAAAGTGAAGATGTGATACAAAATTCCAATGGTAGAAAAAATGTTTTATAAATTTAAAGCAATTCTTACCAACATCCCAAAAGAATTTTATAAGCATATACAAACTAGAAGAACTAAATATAATGAACTAAATAGTAAATATAATTGTAAAAGAACAAAGCTACAAAAAGCACACTACCAAATAACATATGATATAACTCTGTGATTTGAAGAAAGTGTGTTACTGGTAGAAGGATTGCTACAAAGATCAGTGCACTGGACAATGACTTGTCCAGGAATAAAATAATGATTGGTGGATTTTAGCAAAAATTTTAAAAAACAACTCAAAGATGAGAGATAGTTTTCATATATTATAATAATATTAAATGTGCAAAAATATTGAAACTAGGCTTAATCCTCTATTTTAAACACAGATTAGCTTCAAATTGACTGAAACGTATTTGCAGTATTTATTATAAGCCTTCAGGGTTAAAAGCAGGAAAATGCTCTCAGATATTGTCAAAGAGCTTAGAAATAACATAGGAACCAGTTTGTGAGAGTAGAAGTTGACAAGTTGGATTTCAGCGAATGAGAAGATCTTGTCTGTGGAAAATAGGATCAAGAAAAAAACCACAAATTACAGTCTAAGAGCAAATATTAGCAAACATAAACTGACAAAGGTCCCTCTGAAAAGTCAACAAATACCACCCGCTCTCCCTTCTATGTAGACTCTAAGAAAAGACTATAAGCTGGCAGTTTCAGAAGGGCGGGTTGTGGACTTGACAAGGAAAGGAGAAATGTTAGTCAAAGTTTCATCTATATGGGAGGGGAGGGGAATTAGTGATCCACTTTGCACAAATGACCACAGTTAATAACAATGACTGAAAAATTATTGCCTCAAAATTGTAGGGTTCAAAGGTTTTCACCACATAACAAGGATGAGTATGGAAGGTGCTAGATTAGTTGGCCTGATTTAATCACTCTACCATGAAATATTACATTGCATCCTACGAATACACTAACAACTACTTGTCAAAGTATAAATAAATAATGAAAAACATAAGTGCTCATTGGAGTAAAGAGCATTTAAAGGTGGTAACCATCACTTGACTGGACCCACAGCAATAAAACCCCCACAAGTTGCCGCTACACATTTATTAAAATAGCTGAATAAAACATCCAATGCCAAGTGCTGACAAGGATGTAGTACAACTGGAAATTTGAGGTCTTGCTTGTGCATATTTAAATGCTCACTCTGAAAAAAAATAGTTAATCATTACATAGCACAAAAATCTCACTTCTGGGTATAGACCTTAGAAAAATGAAAATGGCATTTACATAAATGCTTATACAATACTGTCGGTATATTTACTTGTAATAGCCACAAATGATCTTGTGCAATTTGGAAGCAATCTGAATGCCTTCCACAAATCTTTCCTTAATGGGATGCTACCCAGAATGAAAATGGATGAGCTACCAATGCAGAAAACAAAACTGGTGGATCCTAACTAAGCACATTGTGCTGTCCATAAAAAACCAGTCTCAAGGTCACACATCTTGTTAGATGCTGTATCTGTAATATACCAGAAAAGGCAAAATTGTATTAGTGGAGATTAGTGGTTGTGAGTAAGTGGTCCTGAATTAGGGAATATATATTTTTTAAAACTGTAGCAGGGTGCCAGTGAGGTAAATGGCTCAGCAAGAAAGGAGCTGGATGTCAAGCCTGAGAATTTTTGTGGGATCCTAGGGATCTACAGGTGTCTTATAACTCACACATATATGCATATCGCACATACCATGACATGTATGTACATATACACATACACATGCACACACATGCAAACACACACACACACACACAGAGCCACATCACTAGCTTGTTTCATTTTTATGTATGGATTCTTCGACCAGTAGCTGTATTATGAACACAGAAGAAAAGAAAAAAATAAGTTTTATCCTGCCATTATCAGTAAGACTAGAAGAAAAAAGAAACCATTTCATAGGCCATGATAATATTATAGCTCAAAATAGGAATTTAGAGGATTACCATGACTTACCTTGTTCTCTAGTCTTCATACTGTGTGTATGTGTGTGTGTGTTTGTGTGTGTGTGTGTGCACATGCGCACGCGCGTGTGTAGCGTGATAGCGTGATGGGATTTATAATTCACCATGAAAATCTCTTGTTTTCTAGATTAGATCCATTAAACTGGGAAGACCCTCCAAACATGTGAGCTGTCCTGTGCTATTGGCTGGAGGCCAAGACTAAATAAAAGAGAGAAAGAGAGTTGAGCACCAACCCTTTGCTCTGTAAGAGTGAATGGGATGTGACCAGCATCCTCACACTCCTGTTGCCATAATATCAGTCAGTGATCGACTTTAACCAGGAAATGAACAAACCCTTACCTCTTTAAGATACTTCGTCTGGTATCTCATCAGATCAGTGACAGTGAAATCAGCACAGCACCCCAGCCTACTTCCGCTGGCTGCTCCAATGCCTGCATTTCACCCTTCCTTCTGTAGCTGGCTTTTGTTCCTCATGCTACTTGGGGTTTGCTGTTGTTTGGCTTTGCTTCCTTCTCCCACATTCTTCATTCTACTTTTATGAGAAAAAAAAAAGAGAAGAAAAAAAATCACAAGACAAAAAAAAAATTGGGGGATTACCATGATTTTAAAGTGCTGTAAATTAACAGAAAAAAAAAGGACAAACAGTTCACCCACATTGACTCCTGGGAGCCTTTCTTACCCCAGGTCTCTGGGATATCTGAGAGATTCACCCCACCCCACCCTCACCCCCAGAAGTTGCAGATTTCCATCCATTCTCCTGGCCCTCTCTCAGGTCTCCCTCTGCACCTGCTCTTGTTCTCCATTCTCCTCCCCCTCCCTTCTCCCTCCTAGTTCCCTCCCTCCCTCTGCCTCCTAGGACTATTTTATTCTTACTTCAAAATGAGATTCAAGCGCTTTCCTTGGGTCTTCTTTCTTGTTTAACTGTCTTTGGGTCTGTGGGGGAGGGACTCTATGAGGGGAGACCGGGAGGGAGTCATCATGCAGTATGTAAATAAGTAAGTAGATAATAAATAAGTAAGCCAAACAGTTCATTCACTCAGGGTCTTCTAGAACTTTATATATATGCCATATGTAATGGGTCATCTTGTCAAGGGATTATTTAAAAACAAATTCCAGAAGAAGGTACCAGGTTTAGAACATATGTGGTTCTAGTTCTCGCCACTTCCTAGGAAATTGTAAAGAATAAAAATTACAAGTTGATTTTAATCAATTTGGGTTTTTTGTGTTTTATTATGGACATTTATGAAGGATCTACATATTTAGATCTAATTAAGTCATTTTTCTCATTGTTTTTATTGCTAAGTATATTGTATTAAATTCAGAGTCATAAATCAAAATAATCAGAATATTCATTCAGCTAAAAGTCAGCCTCAGTGGAGATAAATAACCTTTTGAAAATGAGAACTGTCCAATAGTACTAACCCATAAGGAATATACAATGAAGTCATCATTAATTTGTCAGCCTATAATTGGGATATGCATTTAATTAGTTATTTATGGACAGCAAAGAAGGAAAGGCTGCTGGTTATAATTCCAGTCTTCATGTCTCACACTTCATTTCATTTTTTTAAAAGACATTTTTAAAACATCTCCCAGAAGAATTGTACAAGATCAAGCCAGGCAACGTCCTCCCATGGAGTGAGAGGAATTCTTGAGCTCTCACCTCACCAAGGAGCCATTGACAGTTGAGGGCTTTTGAAGGATGACAAGTCAGTGTTCTTTAAGAGTTTGGCCCCTGATAGGTCGACCATGTTGTAGAGCAGTGGTTCTCAACCTATGGGTTGTGATTCTTTGTGGGGGTATCAAATAACCCTTTCACATGGGATGTCTAAAACCATCTGCATATCAGATATTTGCGTTTCAATTCACAACAGTAGCAAAATAGCAGTTATGAAGTAGCAACAAAAATAATTTCATGGTTGGAGGTCACCACATGAGGAACTATATTAAATGGTCTCAGCATTAGGAAGGTTGAGAACCACTGCTCTAGTGGATGGGCCCATACCCTAAAGTAAATGGGTAGCACAAAATAGACAGGAAAAAGGTTGTAGGTTCTCCTTTAGGATTCATGACGTCACTATCCATGAGTGGTGGTTTTCTGTAATGATCTCCATCTGTTGCAAGGAGCAAATTCCCTTGGTGCAGGAAATGTAGTACACTTATCTATGGGTCTGTGGACAAATCTGTAGAGTTCAGTTCCAGCTTAGAGAGTTCCAGACATCTATGTCTGAAGTGAATGGTGTCTTCAGCAGTGAAGACTTAACGTTCTACATCTGGGGAAAACCAAGGACAACAGCAAGAGACTGTAATGTTGTGGGAGTCTTGGACAATCCTGAACACCACCGCAATGAATGACTTCTCATGCCCTAGTGTTGGGCTTTTGTTAAACCTAAGGCTCAAGAAAGATTGCAGAAAACGGGGGGGAGGCCCAAAGGCAATAAAATCCAGAAGACCAGCAGTTTGCTTGGAGACTGTGTATCCTAGAATGTCGGAAGCCACACCCATAGACTCAAAGTCCCAGCAATGTGACTGCCAACGCATGAACTCAACAAGGACAGCAATAATAGACAGGCTAAGGTAAATGGGAGGTGGAGCACAGGACCTCAGCCATCGACGAAGAACCAGAGACAATTAAGGAATGCTGAGGGTAGGAGAAACAATCTTCCCAATACCAAATCACCAGCATACATACAAATAACATTATACAGACCAAGCAGGGATACTAGGACACCCTTTCTCTCCTGCTTCCTTTGCCTCCTCACTACTGTGAGGTGAGTAAGCTCCTATACCATGCACAATGTTCTACCTTGATACCAAATAATCATGGGCACACATTTCCAAAACCATGAACCAAAAGAGACACTTCATCCTTATACGTTGTTAGTCTCTGGGACTGTCTCAGCGATGGATAGCTGAAAAACAGATCTCACAGAGGAAAATGTTGACGCAGACTGGAGCTGTTCCTCTTCCCTGGCTTGAGCAAAGATCGCTCATGGTCCTTTCAAAGATCCATTACCTCCACCTGCACCTCGTTCCTCTGACTAATTACAGCATTTCTGCTAAAAAGGCATCACTAAATTTAAAAATGCTTCAAACCACATGTTTGTGACAGACTAAAACATCCTGGCCCAGAAAATTGTGCTCTCTGTTGGCATGACATCGGCATCGGCCTTGGCTGTACCCAATTTAGACATCAGAAACTTGTTCCATTTGTGCTCTGCGTTTCTCCATTATAGTCATTCAGATTCCCCACACACTCTCCCAATTATCTACCAATTCAATCCATTTACCCTGTCGCTGCTACCGTAAATACGTCACCTATAGCATTTACCCTCACTTGGGTGGAACTTTCAAGGGCCCCTCACCAGCTTTGTGATTCAATTATTTCCCCTCTTCCTGTCCAATTTTGTACTTACCACTCATTATAGAAATGGATGCTGTGGCTGCAGACAAATGCATTGGCAAGAACCTGACTGCACAACTGGCCATTTAGCCCTGAAAAAAAAAAACATAATAATGGGTGTAAAATGGATCTGGGCCACAGGGCAGAAGCCATACTTTAACTTCCCTCAGCAGAGCACCTGCTGCAGAGCTGATGTGTCAAACTGTACCCTGATGGGACGCCCTAGGTCTGGGCGCCACTTACTGTCCTATCATTCTTAATAACAGCCATGCTTTCGAATGGGACAATGTTTCTCCTGCCACAGATCAAAGGACTTGGAAAAGTGTCCCATCATCTTATCTGAGAAGCCAATAAAGTAATCATTCAATTTTTCTGTGTTGTTGGAACCTTGAGAGATAATATTAATTACTGCTGCCAGCCACTGGACAGCAGTGGAATTAATGTTTTTCGGTTACAATGAGGTACATCTGTCTTGTTTTGTATGAAAATTATCCTACTTTGACATTTGGAAAGAGGGCATGTCAGATCCAATTTACACATACTTACACACACTTCTTACACACACACACACACACACACACACTTTTACACACTTCTCTCATATATCTCAGGACATTCTTAACTTTCTCTTTTTATAGTGACCATTTGGCATAATGATTCTGAAGGCTGACATTTAATCTATTCATCTTTTATGACACCCGTAATGCCCTGTATTTAAATATACATATATGTATATGTAATTTATGCTAAGAAAAATATCCCAACATGTGGAACAACTCCAGCATTTGCCAATATAAACAGGATTATTTTACATTTTGAAAAATAATCCATTTGGTAATAATTTAAAACCTGATAAGAGAACTATCAAGTTAACAGGAATCAGATAAAAAGACAAACTCTTGGGAAATGTGACCATTCATTTGGCAGCTTCATGTGAACGAGATCTTTCTTGATGTGGCCAGATGGGGGTCTAATAGATGAATTGATGATTTCTCCACATGGGTTAGACAAGACGTAAGCCATAACCAGCTGTTGTGTTGACAAAGCACTCATTAGCGTTCACCTGCTGAGGTCCCTGGAAACCTGATGGAAGCAAGAAATGCTAGTTAAGTACTAGTTTCATGTCTTTCCTAGTTAAGTACTAGTTTGCATGCCTCTCCTTGTTAAGTACTAGTTTTGGATGTTTGTTTTCAGAAAAATCTAAATTTTATCCAAGGAGGCAATGTGCACAGCTAAAATATTATATTTTGGAGTCTCTCTTTAACTAGCAGATGAAAGAGGAAGGAAAGGGATATGGTTTACGAGGAGGATGATGTCCCCAGGAGGATGGATGCTCATTGGCAGCCCACACATAATGCACCCCAGCGCTCTGAAGTCACCTGAGACCACTTTGAAAATGAACCAGGGGTCAAGGATGAAAATACAGAAGAGGTTGTGCCCAGAAGAACTATGGCACTAACTTCTCAGCCTTGAGCTTGCCTTCCCTAGATCTCTCATGGAAGAAAAAAGAAAAGTATAATGTGTGTGTGTGTGTGTGTGTGTGTGTGTATGTATGTTTAGGTGTGTGTGTGTTTGTGTGTGTGTGTGCACGCACGTGTGCACACAAGTGTGTCTGTGTGTGTCTATATCCATGTATGCTGTGCATATTTCTGCATGTGTGTGTGTAACACACATGCACATGCATACTGGTGTGGAGGCCGTAAATTGGAACTTAATAATTTGCTGTTTCAGGCCGACTGGCTTCCCAGCAAAGCCCTGTTTCCAGTGCCCTCGACTCGGGGGGGGGGTGTTATTGATGTTTGTCATCTCTTCTCCATTATACCAGAGTCGTGCTGAGGATCTGAACTTAGTTCCTTAGGCTCCTGCAGCTCAGCACCGGCTAACCCATCGCCTCAGCCCCAGCAAACTGTATCTTTTCCACATCGTAGTTATATAATTCAACGAGTTCTGGCAGCACTGACGTTGGCCAGTCAGCCATTTTATGTTGAGCATCGTACACGTCTCAGACTATGACTTACATTCTGAAGCAGAAACTGAAGTCATTGCTGCCCTCTGTCTTAAAACTTATTCCAAGAAATGAGACTAGCAGAGGATTAAACTAAGTATTAAAACTTCTTTTAAAAATACACACGCCCTCAAATAGTTTTCTTCAGTTCTGTCATGGCACTGGTTTCCACGTGATTTTTTTTATTATTATTTTTGATAAGATTAAAAGGTCTTTGAAAGGGAAGCTGCTAGATTTACAATCTTTGTGATCTATTGGAACTCTCCAGCTATGGTGTGATCATATGCAAATTTTCCTGACCTGCTGCTGACCTCTTACAGCGAGAGGTCACCTTGAGCTTCTGTGCTACCTACCCTCATATAGTGAACACTGGGGCCAAACCCATCCCACACGGTGGATGCTGGCCGAACTCACCCACTCTAGCGGATGCTCCAGTCAAACCACGGGACTTTTGCAACAGAGAATCTGGGACAAGCCTGAGGATCAGGGCTCAATATGACAAGCAAAATGCGGCAGCAAAGCCGGAATGAATGTTTTCTTCTTAATGATCATTTTGCAATCCATTTTACAGAGGTGCATGGTTTAAATACAGTTAGCTTCATGTGAAGTGTACAGTTGGGTTTGAGAAACGTGTATATCTATGGTAGCACCAGTCCAAGTGTAATACCAAACACTTCGACCAGCCCACATCGACCCCCTCATACCACTGACAGGACCAGTCCTCAGTAATCACTGGTGTGTTTCTGTTGTTGTTCATTTGTGTCGCCTATTTTGACATTTTTCATGTAAGTGGAAGCATAGACTTTGTCCTTTTGGTTTGTCTTTTTAACTTTTATCATGATGGTTTTGAAATTTAGCTGGGGACTTGGGCACATTCAAATTCATTCCTTTTGATTTGAACCTAAAAATTATTTATTATAAATAACTGGAACTATTAAAAACGAAGGAAGTAACCTCCCCACATCTGGAAGACGTCTAGGAGTAGGATTAGTCCTTTCATTTGAATCCAGCAAAACCAACGGTCTTGCCCTCAGAAGTTCATTTGTTTTGGTATCGTGCAAAGGGATCGGAGAGGGTATTGATGTCACCTCTGGCATCGTCCTACCCAGAAAGAAGAACCAGTTAAATGCTCACCAATAGATAAACAAACAAAAGTGTGCATATTCAAAACAATGGTGTCCAGGCCTTCAAAGGCAAGAGATTCCACAATCTGTGGCCAAATGGCTGAAACTTGAGCACATCAAGTTAAAACGAGTGGGACTGGTCAGTCATAGGGCAAAATTGCCAGACTTCATTAATATCTTTAGAAGACTTTAGAACAGTCAAAATCATAGAATCGAAGGGGGAAGTGGTGGTTTTTCTAGGTTGAGGCAGCAGAAAGTGAGGGATTGTTGTGCTGGTAAATACTGACTTGAACTAAAAGCCCACATGAGCCAGGCCTCCGCACACCTGTGAGGGATTTCCTTGCTTAGGTTCATTAAAATGGAAATCCTACCTCCCAGAGATGCAAGGAAGCCCTGGGGAAATGCCTCCTGCCGTTTGCCTGCTTGCCTTCACATCGAGTCCATCTACACTGGTTTCACCATCATTGGTGATGAGGATGAGGATGCCCTCCCTGGCTGGCATGGACTGAAGTCCAGTGGCTCCCTAGGAATCCTCAAGGCCATTTGCACCAGATAGAGACAGCCGAAGCATCCAGCCTCAAAGACTGAGCAGCTCTCACGGCCTTTCCAGTTTAAAGACAGCCATTGTTAGACTACCCACACCTCGATATGGAAGTCAATCTAGTATTAATCTCCGTGTAATATGCATTCATTCTCCCAGTTGTGTGTCCTATAGAGAATGCTGACTAGTACATCAGTGAATGAACAGAGTTCCAGTTAAGTAAGATGAATACATTCTAGGCACAAGCTGTACAACACTGTACTTATTGTTAACAATAATGGGTGGCAACATTGAGCTAACTGTTCTTACGACAAAAAATGAAGGCATAATTATTTCATAATTTAATTCTTCCCTCATTGATTGATGTGCTTACAGTTTTTTGACTAGTTTAAATGAAACTACTATGAATATGTGTATTTATATACTATCGAGGGACATACATTTTCTGGAAAATTCCCATCTAGTGGTTGAATTCCTTGATTAACAGATAGTTATTTTTTTTTCAGAAACTTCCAATTATTTTCTAAACTGAGTGTTCTATTTACAGCAAAAAGGGAATAAGATTTCTTTTGGCCCCACATCCTTTGAAATGTTTGCTTCTGTCTGGTCCTGACATCAAAACGCTATGTGTGCTTTTCTCAGGGTAGTTTTAACCTATATTTTTGAAGTCGCTGTCTAATGGTTATTGCTTTCCCGTGTCCAATTGGCCATTCGTGTTTGTGTGTGTGTGTGTGTGTGTGTGTGTGTGTGTGTGTGTGTGTGTGTGTGTGTGTGTGTGTGAAGAGCATGTCCAAAAGGTTGTTCATCTTTAAGTCATTTGCCTCTTTCTCATTAAGCTAAGGCATTTCTCTGTATTCTACACATAAGACTTCATTCTGAAATAGCATTTACTCCCTATCTTCTCGGTTGGGATGATCACTTCTTCGGGGTCCATTATGTCAATCCTATTCTGTACATTTTTAAATATGCTTACTTACCTTTTTTTTTTGGCTGCAGACTTTTACTTATGCTATCTTTCCCAGTTACACTAAGTTAGGACACATCTAATAAAGCCTTTGAAACACTCTTTTAACACCTCAGTTGTTTTCATCATCTCTGTCCCTTCTGGATCTGATTTTCCTGCCTGAGTCTGCCTCTTTAATCTCTGATTGTGGCTTGGTGCTATGTTCTGGATCCTGTGTTTCTGAGGATCTGAAACTTTAAAGCAGTGTATCTCAACCCACAACCCCTTCCGTCGGGGCTCAAACAACCCTTTCACAGGGCTTGCTGTAAATGCAGATATTTACATTATGACTCATAAGAGTAGCAAAATAGCTGTTATGAAGGAACAACAAAAATAACTTTATGGTTGGGGTCACCACAACATGAGGAACTGTTTGAAAGGGTTGCAGCCTTAGGAAGGATGAGAACTGCTGCCTTAGAGGGTGTGGCCTTTGAATTGTTCTGTAATTAAACTGAAAGGAAGGACTTAATCCTTTTCAACTTGCATCTCAGCTTTCTTTGGAGAAGTCTAGCGTTGGGCATTGCTGAAGTTTGACCTTAGGGAGTGTCTGCTTAAGTCTCCATGTATCCAGCCAGTGTCTCTGTCCTGACTGCTTAACAGGAAACCATTCCTAGCTCCACATGACCTTTGATAACTGTTCTGCTTGCAGATGCCAGGTCTCTCTCTTCTTTTCCAGAGGCATCACCCTGCTTAGGAATCCGGCTTAGCCTTAATCCCAAACTCAAGGAACCCTCTTCTTTCCCCAAACTCTCTCTCTTTTGGACCTCAGCCCACTACTTCCAGCTGCCTCAGTTTCCCCTCTGACCTTGAATTGACTCAATTCAAACTTTCTGCTCTGCTCCTGTCTCTCTGACTGAGGGAGAACACTTTCAGATGAAAAAAAAAAATGGGTCTGCCTAAAACCTCAATTAGATTTTCTCCTGTGAGGAGACACCATTGTGCCTATGGCTTTTATCTAAAACAGGGGCTTAGATTTTTTCCAGATTTCTACTTATTCAGACTGGAAAAGAAAACCATTTCTAGTCAAAGCACATTTGTCCTAGTGGAATTATTTTCCTGCTTATGAATCTTTTGTGAGAGTTACTGAGAACAGTTTTAATTGTGTGAAGGAAGTAGGAATTTAAAGATGACCTGGTGGCCAAGTTTCTGTCAAAGAAAGGACTTTCCACATACATTTGCTTCTGATAACCTTTACCAACCAGCCATGCCATAAATGTTCAATCGTAAAGACGGTGAAGCCAATTCCGAGAACAAAACAGAGAGGAAAATAAACTGGAAGGAAACAAAAAATGCTTATTCAGTAAGCCCTTTAAAGGGATAGTACTATGAAGGTAAGTATAGAAATATAGATTTGAGAAAGAGCTTACAAGTGAAGAATGCCATTCAAATAGTCCATCTGCCTCCCATGAGGAAATCACCAAAGCCTGACCCTGAATGTGTTCAAGTCAAGTCAGTGTATGCACAGATTGCCAGTATACAGTGTCTTCATGGTTAACATTGTCTGTCTACTCTGTAGATGTGTTAATATCCACTAAGGTCCTTTGAAAATAACAATGTTCTTCACAGTCATTCTGGATATCATTATTAAACCCTGTGTTACACAGTAGAAGTCGGGTGAAATCCCTACCCAAATTTCCAATTGCTCTTTATCAATACAACTCTGTTATTAAATTAAAACTGATAAATAAAGTGAATGCCATATGTTTTGAACATAACCTTTGCCCAGTTAAACTTGTCTAACCCAGAGGTGACATCCAATGATACTATTTTATACTTAGAATTTCTATTTTAATAAGACACCAATGAGACTGGCAGATGTTGCAATATACAACCAAATTTGTTCCAGGCCATAAATCTGCAAAGAGTCAGTCAGGGCATCATGGAGAAAATGTGCCTCATTCACTCCAAGGTAATCACAACACCTAAGATTTTTATGACTAATTATAGATGCATGTAGATATTTGTGGCCTACCAGGACTAGCGTCATGTAGCTAAATTCACAAAGATGTTAACCTTGTACATTGTTATATAGCTGGGAGAACATTTCAGCATCATGAATATTTCATATTTCGCATACCAGATGATTATATGACTGGCTAAAAAAAAAATACTACTTTTTCTGGTCACAACTGGGCCACAAATTGCATGTACTGGCTTGAAAACATGGTTTAATACCACTATAGACTTGAGTCTCTCTGTTTCTAAATTGTTTTCATTATGCAAACCAGCAAACAAGTTAGTGCAAAGAAAGAAAATTAGAAGATAGCTCTGGGGAAGCAAATAGCCAATGTGTGTTGAAGGGAAAACTATTTTTCTCCCTAAAAGGGTTATTTCTTACGCACAGTAAAACGAACAATTTTCAGTATCTTCTGATTTCCTGTTTAAGCTGATACCTATTTAAGTTTTGCATCTATCAGACATTTTACTTAATCTTGTGACCATGGTATCCATGTTAACAAAGCATTATGAAAGATACCCATGCCCCTCCTAACCCTTCTGAGCACCGCTTTCCTCCTAACTAGTTCTTCGCTACGTTCATGCTGTTCTGCTGTTTCTGTGTCCAGGCCTTCTGCAGGTAGCCAGTTACAGCATTCATGATCGTGCTGGTCATGCCGTAGCCAGAAGACAGAGCAGGAAAAACAATTTACAATATGACACAATTGTCGCCCCACAAATTCCCTCCAGGGACCCTAGATTGAAAAGTTAATGCTGAAGGAAGAAACAAGCATGGCACTAGAGTCGTCCAATTTTTAAAGAAAAACAGGAGCCATGGATCATTTTCACCTCTATCAGGCAAAGAAAAATTCTATGGCTTAACAGAAAGCAATACAATTATGCAAAAAGCTCTAGGTAGCTGGATAATTGAGTTTAAAATTAAATTCCGGGCTTATAAAAATCACATGACTGGAAAAAAATATTCATCGCAAACACAAAAGATTAATTTTTTATATATGTCTATGTGTTCATGCATGTGTACTTGTGTGTACATGTGTGTGCACGTGTGTGGAGGCCAGAGGTTAGCCAATCAGTGTCTTCCTCAATGGTTCCCACCTTATTCTTCACAGAATCTCTGCCTGAGCTTGGAGCCCCATTAGCTAGAGTCCTGGTAGGTGAGCGCCAGGGATACTCCTGGTTTGACTTTCCCAGAACTAGAATTGAACGTGTGTTTTGTACCTAGTCTTTTCTGTGGGCACTGGGTATTAAACTCACATCTATTTGTTGTCATAACAATCACTTTTACTGACTGGGCAACTTCCCCAGTCCCAAGATTCATTTTGTAGAGCAAAATTTCTCTTGGAATAATATTCTCATTTTTTTTCACTTAACAATTGCTTTCTGTTTCCAAATCCTCACAGTGGCTTAGCCCATCCTTCGAATAAGGCCATTGACCTAATAGCTGCAAGATAAAACTGTTATTAATTGCACATATATAATACATATGGCATGCTATATAACATTTGTAAAAAAGTTATTCATTTTGAGAAATATTATTATTGTTTTCCTAAACTCCTAGCACAATAGTAGTATATGGCAGGTGCTTAATACAGTGTTTGGGGGAATAAATGCTAAGCGATGAAATTTTCCCTAAGACATAAGAAGTAAATAATTTCAGAAATTTACAAGGCACCCTGGCAAAGCACGCAGCTTTCTTCAAAAACAGTTTTCAGGTATTCCACCCTGGTGTTTGTTCTTGTCCTGTTCAGAAATTTTATTTTTATCTAAACAGCAAGAATAAAAATAGGAAAGTAAGATTCATAGTCTAAGGTTCAAATCCCACCTGAGAATGAATTCTTTAAATGAGGCACCAACTTGCACACTGAGATGGAGGGCTCCTGAGCGTTTTGCACGGCCTGTGAGTGGTTGGTGGTGTATCTCACACACTGGATCATCGGCCAGAGTCAACACGTGACCCCACCTACTTTTCCTTTCCGGTCGATCACCAATATGTTTAGTCCTCACTAGTTATCTAAAGTTGTCTTCAATCTTCTCGGGTATTCGGAGGCTGATATCTATTGCAGATGATGTAGTGAGACAGGAGGACAGAATCCTTTACATTATACCTAATTGAGTGATCTCAAGTGTATACTGGGAAGGTTTCTCTGCAGAGCCTATGTAAAAGGTACTGTCTGATAGCAAATGGAGACAGGAATAAATCTGAGTTCATTGCTGAAGGTGGCTCGGCTTCCGTTTGAGGAGAGGCTAAGGCATCTCCCAAGTCCTCAGATGTGTACACTGCCATCTTCATGACCAGAAACCTGACGCTTCTCTTTCGATTTCTATCTCCATGGCAGTAAGATAAGGTCAATAGTAATGAGAGCAATGTAGGCATTATTCACAATCAAGAAAGAACTGTCTAGCAAGAACGTTGATTATCCAGGGAACAATGTAAGCATGGTTTGTATTCTGAGGCCTTGTGCTCGTAGGAATCTCTGTCTCCCAGAACCATGTTACCTGCTCATTCATCCCACAGGGACAAAATTTTCCTAGTTGATATTTGAGATATGCCAACCCAAAGGCTATGATTCTAGCCAATCAGGGGGCTGTAGAATAAGATATTACTCATTATTTTATTTCTTAAAAGGACTATGATTCTTGGCTGCCATGTTAGTGGTATTGATTTGAAAACCAGGAGAGTCGATTTCCAGCCAGACACTGAATAATAATTGCTCTAGACGGAGTGTACTCAAGTACAACATCTTGGGATGCACTTTTCTAAATATGAACTCTGACAAGATCACCTGTATCTAGAAAAGCCTACAGGGCGTGGTTAGCATAGAGTAGGTAGCTTCTCTGACTTTGTTCACCAGATTTCCTTTGAAACACTTTCAGCGAATCATGATTAGCCATGAAGAGATTAAAGGAACAAGGGTCCCAGGAGCGGCAATGGATAATCTTCTGGCTTCAGGATCTTCCCTAAGATCCAGCAGATATCTGTTTCAACCAGGATCTCTAAGAAAGACAATCTAGCAGACGGTTGGGGTCGGACAGGGACCACACCTGTCTTACACAGCACACTCTATCAACAGACACTGAACAGAACTAACCAATCCACTGCAGTATAAACAGCGTCCCCCGTTGGTAAGCACCGCCCTCTCAGCCAAAGCTAATCCTGGAGATGGCAGCGCCTACATCTTCCCCCATTAGATATAGAAAACACCTTTTCATGTCCTAGGACATAGATGACAAAAACCTGTGAAAAGCTCTTTCCTGTATCTAATGTATCACATAACATGTATGTGAATAAATACATAAATATGACCTGCAGGGTCCATTTACCCTCACTGTATGTATATTATTACATGGCTGACTGCTTGGTATTGAAAATCCAAATAGAGGTCTCCCTGCCTTCCAAATAGAGGAAGACAAATCCCGCCTCTCTCAGCAATTGCTAATTGCCTGTAGCACTTCATCTAGGGGAGGGGACTGCATTCGCTGCGTTATTCCTTTAGGTTACTCTGTCCTTTGTTTTCAGTATAGCCAGGAATAATTTTTAAGTCACGATTAAATAACTCCTACAAACAGGAAATCACAAAATGCTTCAAGATACCTCAAAATGAGGCCGCCAGGAATCCATAACGCCTGTCACAATTGTGAAGGAGCCCACCACAGACCCAGTAAACATATAACTCTCTATATACTGCATTTTATAGTATTTTCGTATTTTCTTTGGTCTTCGGAATATCTCTAAGGAAAATTAAATTTTAAAAGAATTACGTTGGCCAGAGAAGCAGGTAGGAAATATTCAGGCCTTCACACTTCTTTCTCCACTCCAAACCCAATCCCCCAGCCACATCCCCAGCTCTGTTGAAGACTGGCTATGGCCTCTCTTTCCTCTCTGCCCCCATTCTCAGGGTACTAAGCAGATCCTGCTTTCCTCCCTCCTGTGGGGCTCATATGTGGGCCTGACACACATGTGAGTGACATGAAGAAGTTGGATGACCCATGGCCAATTAGTTCTCTTTTAGAGGTCACTGAACTGCTTAGGGGTTTCAGGTGCTGATCTCTTGACTTGAATCTCTTCATAACTGCTTCGAGGCTGACATATTGGCCAGTGAAGGAAACAGCAGTTAGAGAACCCAGTAAAGGGTCCATCGAAGGCCCCATGATAAAACTTAACAGTTTGAAAAGATCCAGAACATAAGTAAGGAGGGAATAATTATTCAAGTTTGTGGTGAACATTAAGATACAAAGTTACACTGTAGGATTAAATTGGGGGGGGGGATCTGCCACAAGGCTGGGGCAGCTGGGGAAGCTAGAAGCAGGAAGTTTGACCTGTTTAACCCACATGGTGCCGGGCTGTGGGTAGCCACAGGACACTGCCCCAAGAGTGGAGAAGAGCAGTCTGAGCATGGGACACAGCTGGAGCTGGCTCGGGGTCCTTAGGCCTGCAAGGAGTCCAGGGCCATCGGTTCTCAGGCACCGCTGGGATGTCGTGGAAGAGCTGAGAATGGAGTGGAAGCCGGTGGGGCTGGATCTAGTCCTGGGCCAGGGAGAAAGGGGGCTCTCAGGCTTGTCCCCCTTGGGAGAGACCTTGGCTGGTCGGAGGTGGTGGGCTTGAGCTTGGTGGCAACTGCCACTGGGGAGCACAGGGAGGCCTTATGCCGGAAAGTAGGTGGTGGCTCTGTAGTGGAGGGGCTTCTCTATGGCTCCCCATGGCGGATCTCATGAAAAGAAGTAGTCCAGGGTTTCAAGGCGTTTATTGTCAGGGCAGAAAGTGGATGAGTAAAACTGTACCCTACTTCTCAGAGTGGGCCTGAAATTAAATACCTTTTGCAGGGAAGGGTCTGGGAAGGGAAGCCTTATTGGCTAAGCCTCCAGGCCACCTCATTATAATGGAAATCTGTCTTGAGCCTATGTGACCTGTGGTCATGTCCTCTACCTGCAAAAGGGCTTTGGTCGTTGTCCTTATATGACTGATGGTCACAAATCTATGGAGGGCTACGGGCCAGTGACCGGTCTGGTTTCCTGGGAGCTTAGGGAAACACCTACCATCTCTTCCAGGGCCCCCCCCGGGGGGGGGACCTCAGCTCAACCAGGAGCCAGGATGTCTTTCACTGCCTCACATTACATGAAATAAAATGTTTACATGAGTCAATATCACATAAGGTTAAATATAAGTTAAATGTGATTTTGCAACAGGCTGAACCATGTACCGGAGCTCTGCAGAAGCATAAGGTAACTGTAATTAGCTGCTTATTTACATCAGACTCCTGCATAAGGAACAAGCACCTGGAAGATTTGTAAAAGAAGCCAGTGGTGGGCTGTCACATAGAAGGGTCTTCTTGGGTATAAAGACCGTTTTATATATCCTTTTTAAGGGTATATTTGTTTCAAACATTATCAATACCAATACAATATCAATATCAATATTTCACGAAAAGAACAATACAGAATATCTCAAGCGAAACGCAATTTTTGTTTGGAAAAATTTGAAAAGGAAGAGAAATTTTAAAAACTGGATCTACTCCAAAATGTCCACATTTAGTATTTGAAAACAAGACAAAACAGGTATTTCCCCCAAAGAATTTTTTTTTATTAACATAAAAAAGTGTACTCCAAAAGATGGTGTCTTCCTTGCTTTCTCTTCAATGGGCACTTCTCTAGAACATTCTAGAACAGTTGTTCTCAACATTCCTGATACTGTAGCACTTTAATACAGTTCCTCGTGTTGTGGCAGCCCTCAGCCATAAAATTATTCTTTTTTTCTTTAAATTTATTTATTTATTTTATGTACAGTGTTCTGCCTGCATATGTGATTGCCAGAAGAGGGCACCAGATCTCATTACAGATGGTTGTGAGCCACCATGTGGTTGCTGGGAATTGAACTCATAACCTCTGGAAGAGCAGTCGGTGCTCTTAACCGCTGAGCCATCTCTCCAGCCCCATAAAACTACTCTTGTTTCTACTTCATAACTATAATTTTGCTAACATCATGAACCACAATATAAACATTTTTGGAGATAAAGGCTTGCCCAAGGGGTTGCAACGCACAGGTTGAGAGTCATACTTCTAGAATATCCAAAGTTACTATCTGAGTTAGTGACTACCGTGTCAAGAATAAATGAGTTTACAAAGTTTAAAGTGAACAACCAGAATGATTTCCCAAAAATTCACTCTATTAACAGAACCTTTTAAAAGTCTCTACAACATTTTTATTCACATCATCAACAAACAGGTAAAAGATGAAAGCAGTCACTCTTATCAAATCAGTAATAAAAATTGACATCCAGCGCATACTGAGTTAACAAAGCGGGATAAACCAACTCTTCCTCCTTCTGCCGACAAATAAATGACCAGCTCGCCACACACTGATAGCAATAAGCATATTTCTTAACATCATTCTGGAAATCCGTTGTTTAGAGAAGTAATTTGTAAAGCAAGCTAATCAAATTAAATGAGCTTTTAACAAATATTGTCTTAGGTATTTCTTCAAAAGCATGTACACCTTCTGCCAGGGAAGCAGATAGGATAATTGGAGATCTTACCTCTCCTTTCCTCCAACCCAGTCCCTCATTCCCTTCCCCAGCTCTTCAGCAGACCACCTGCTGTGGCCCCTCCTTCTCTCCTTGCCACCATCTCCAATGGATCTTCCCCTCCAACTTTGCTTTTCCTGACTCATTGCTTTACCCAATCCTCAGCTCTAGCGGGCATTCCCTGGGAACCCACAGGCCACTACAGCCACGAAGGCGGGTAGTCCAATTTATGAATTATCACTCCTCCCTCCTGACCTTTAAATCCAACCTCCCAGGCTCGCCCTCAGTTCTGTAGTAGACTACCTATTGCGGCCTCTCCCCATTCTCTGAAGGGACTAAGCAGATCCTGGTGGAACACCCTGATTTTCTCCCTCCTCTAGACCTCCCCCAAGTCCATCCTCATTCCTAAGTATCCATTCCCAATATCTAGAAATTTCACCTCAAACCTCCAGTGACCACACCTATCAGAATTCCAGAAGAATTCTCTACTAGGCAACACATACTCATCACACTCTCCTAAGAGTCAGAGAGAGCAACAGAAACCAAGGTACAAAATACCCACTCAACAAAGTCAACACCAGACATCAGCACTTAGAGTTATAACCTTCCTAAACCCAGATGCCTAGACACCAGCATAAAAATACAATCAACAGCAGCCAGGACAGTGTCTCCACTAGAGCCCGGCAGCTCTACAGTGCTATCCCTGAGAATTGCAATGCAGCTGCAGCACAGGACAAAGATCTTAAAACGGCCTTTATGAGTCCTTAAAAGGAAATAAATAAATCCTTTCAAGAAATCTACAAGGACACAAACAGTGAAAGGAAATTAATAAAACAGTTCAAGAAAAACCCAAACGGAGGGAGATCTAGTAATAAAAGTTTAGGAACTCAAACGGAAAACTCAGAGGCAATGCTCACCAACAGAGTACAAGAGATGGAAGAGAGAACCTCAGCCACTCTTGTAAGATAAGGTAAAATAAATGTGCGCCTCTGGTAAATAAAATGTTAAGTCAGAACAAATCCAGGCACAAAAATCATCCAAGAAATCTGAGACAGTACAAACAAACAAACAAACAACAACAAAAACAAAAACAAAACAAAAAACAAAAAAACCCCACTGGTTTATGGCAATAGAAACAGAGGAAGGAAAAGAAATCCAAGTCAAAGATATAAGAATATTTCCAACAAAGTCAAATAAAAATTTTTTTCTCCAACATAAAGAAGGAGGTGCTTATCAAGGTACAAATGCATACAAAACATCAAATAGACTGGGTCAAAAAAATTAAGTCTCCTTGTCACATAATAGTCAAGATTCTAAATATGCAAAATAAAGAAAGTATATAAAAGCTGCAAGGGAGAAAAAACAAGCAACATATAAAGGCCAACTTATTAGAATTACAATGGACTTTTCAGTGGAGACTCTAAAAGCTAGAAGGGCCTGGATAGATGCTCTACAGACTGAAAGAGACCACAGATTCCAGCCCAGACTTCTATACCTAGCAAAACTTTCAAACACAAGAGAAAGACATTTCATGATAAGACCAAATTTAGACAGTATCTATCTCTAAACCCAATCCTAACAGAAGACTCTAGAAGGAAAATTTTAACAGAAGCAGTTAATCACACCCAAGAAAATGCAAGGAATGAATATTATGAAGGCAGCAAACCAAAGGAAGCAGGAGGTTGGGGTGGTGACACACGGCTACAACAAAGTAACAAGAATCAGCAAACATGGTTCGTCCAAAACTCTTAACATCAATGGTTTCAGTTGCCCAATGAAAAGGACCAGACTAACAGAATAGATTCTAAAACAGAATCCACTCTTCTACTGCGTCCAAGAAAAATGCCTTGCATCATCTGAGAACTAAGTAGAACTACTCAAAAGGAAGACTGGAAAACTACGATTGGGTCTTATGTGCTGTATCTTTTCTCCTAGAAAGACCTATTGAGACAAGTCAGAGGGGGAAAGCAAGCTTGCTCAGAAACCTCTGCCTTTGCATCTCCAATCCTGTCTTGAACGAGATCCATAGTCCTAGTTTCTACAATAACTCTCCCTTCTCACCAAGTCCCACATGGAGATCCTGGAGTTCTTCTTTTTCCAGGCCTATTGGGAGAAATTCCCACATAAGAATCCTTGCTCATGACTTGAAGATTTGCTATTCAGGGACCACCAGCTTTCCACAGCTGGGTAACCCACCCCCATCCCCAACCCCAACCCCACTCCCATCCCACACTCCCACCTCTCATTCCCCACCCCACCTCCACCCCCAACTCCCACTTCCCATCCACCACCCCCCATACCCCATCCCACTCCCCCCAAGTCTAGTCCTATAACAGAGGGAACTCCAGAGGTCAGAAAGGATTCAATGTGTCTTTCCTTCCTTTTGTTCAGGCTTTGTCTGCTCTATGACCATTTTTGTCTTGGTTTAGCCTTTTTATTTTGTCATTAGAGGACACATGAGCCAATCTCAGCAATAGGAAGGGGGAAGCAGATCTACCAGGTTACAGGAAGCTCTCCTGAGGGGAAGCCATCGCTTCCATGAAAGCAATTTCATTTTTTGTATACCTTTGCACTTTCTCAGAGAGATCTCTAGCTCTCTGGCATATAAGTGGGTTTTTTCTGTTACATCAAGTTTGGCCATAAGAACATCTAGAGTATAAAACTCCTTTGCCATATCTTAATCTCTCTTCTCATGATTGCACGTTACCTGGCTGTACCAGAGCATGTACACATGGAATTCCCTCCATAAATACCATTTAGTTCTTAACTTCCATGTAAAGAACTGTACACAAATGTCTTCTCTCTGCCCTGCAAGAAATAGGCACCACTATGACATTAAAACATCGCCTAATGCTGTGAAAAAGGTACCATAAGGAATATAGGATGTCAGAACATCAATTTTAACTCTACACACAGGAAGACAGCTGCATAATTTTGTCAAAATCCTTACTCACAGGACCAAACAGAGAAGTGTTCTCTATATTCAGGCCAGCATTTTACCACCCTATGACAATCCTGTCTCCCTTGCCTGTCAGCAGTACGACTTTACAACCTGCCAATCTGTCTCTGCTTCTGTGAAAGGGTGGTGTGAGTTATTTGAACTACATATTATAGTATGATACATTACCTATGTCATGAACTCTAGTTGAAAGATTTATTTTTTATAATATTAGTTCAAGGTTTTAAAAATTGTTATCCTTTTACTTAAATAAAATAACGTGGCGTCCCACAAAAAGCAGTAAAAAAAAAAAGGTCTACATGGTGCTCTCTCTCCCTTACAGAAACATCTAATGGGAGGTGACTGCAAATGGGTAGGAGGAAAGATTCCTTTGTGCTAAGGAAAGAGCTGTGCATTCTATTTATATTGATGATGAAATGCCTCCATATATGTGGTCAATTCTCCTAGAACTAAATGTACAAGAATAAAGTACTCAAGAACTGGTTAATAGGATTATGAAAACATGGATTTCTGGGTTTGATAATGAGTTCTAGTTACATAAGATGTGTTACCATGGAGATGGACGATTAGGTAGCTAACTAGTTGAAGAGTACAGGGCCCATCCCAACATTATGTTTATAATTTGTGAGTCCACAGTCACTAGAAAATAAGCACCTAATAAAAGTTTTTAGTTCACTTGATAATTTATTTCCCTTGAGATAAGCCAATGGCAAATACCTCTGCTGTAGCACATTGACTTGGTACAAAAACATGACCCACTCTCCTCGCTTTGCCTCCTATCTAAATGTTGACTATACCCACACTTACACTTGCTTACATGTATGAATTATGTATATATATGTAAAGATATATACACACCTATATATCAGAGGTAAGGATTCACACATGGTGCTGAATATGTTTGTTTTGTTTTTCTTTCTCAGTTTTGAGTCACCTCACTTAATATTATACTTTCCAACCCTGCTTATTTTATGATTGCATCTTTATTTAAGACTGGATGATATTCCATTTTATATATGCATCACATTTTCATACCCATTCAGATGATGATGGGCATTTAAGTTGTTTGCATTTCCTTGTCATAACAGATGTAATATCAACACATGTGTGAATATCTCTATGATAGGACATAGAACTCTCTGGCCATATGTCCAGGAGTGGAACAACTGAGTCATATACTGGTTCTATTTTTAATTTTTAGGAATCTTTAAACTAAATTCCATAATGGATGTATTAATTTGCACTCCCACTAGCAGTGAATAAGCTTCCCTCTTTCGCCACATCCTCTCCAACACTTGTCAGATTTCTTGATAACAGTCTGACTGTGTTGAAGTATTTAATTTGAAAAAACTCAGTACGGATCATGGTCATCTTCACTAGTCGCTCATCGCCCTTTAAAACTCAAGCTGAACGTCACAAAGATAAACACCCACACAGTGAAATTGAAGCAGCTGTGTGGGCTGACGGATAAACAGAAACTCCTCAAACTCTGAAAAGCTGTTATGAGATTTATGACCCAGTCCTGTGACACTGGGTCCCTTGCAGTGGAGGTTGGAGGGTCTTTTCTATAACCTTTCTCCATATACACTTTCCATCTCTCTTCAACATGTTCGTCGTTCCCTTCCTCCTGTGCTTACTAACGCCCACCAAACTCTTCCTGGAAGTCGGCAGACTTCTCCTCCAGAAGTTGGGCTTTGCACAGCCTTCATTGTGCACCGTCGCCTGGGTACATTCTCCATCAGTGTTGGAAACGTTCCTGGATCCTGTGTCTGCTTAGCTCACTCTTTTCTGAAATGACCGGACAAAATAAGGTTTGAGTTTTATATTCCCATATCTGGGTGGGTATGTCAGGACTCCAGCTTTCACTTAGCCTGCTGTTAGAAGGAACCATGAGCAAACCCTACATCAATAGTGTGGAAATGTGTTAGTGGAAGGAATGGAAGCAGACGAGAGATGAAGATGCATGTTAAGAATGACTTGGGTGGGGCTGGAGAGATGGCTCAGCGGTTAAGAGCACTGACTGCTCTTCCAGAGGTCCCGAGTTCAATTCCCAGCAACCACGTGGTGGCTCACAACTGTCTGTAATGGGATCCAGTGCCCTCTTCTGGTGTGTCTGAAGACAATGATGTACTTGCATACATAAAATAAAAAATTAATATTAAAAAAAAAGAGAATGACTTGGGAAAGACTGGAGTCCTCAGGCTCAAGGAAGAACTCCTCTCAGTATCAATCTATAAAGGGAGACTATTGCCCGGAAAGCTCAATGATGCTAATATCCTATTATTTGAAAAACTCTAGTAAATTAAACAAATAACCTATAAGATGGAGAGAATTTATTCCTCTGAGTGTAGTTCATTTTGTAGTCAAATGGATAGGGTTCTCTTTCTTCTATTTTATCACAGAGAACACAAATGAAAGGTTCAAGGAGGGATGTGAGAAAGCAGTTGTCTTTCTCGTTCTGTTCATAACTATCCACACACATCAGATCCCTACAGTTCCATCCCTGGCCTCAGGCTCCAGTTTGCTTCCCAGAGTTTCTGCTGTTAGGAACTGGAATAGGGACAAATGCTCTGCGGCTCTGAGTCCTTTGTGCACAACCCACACAGGAAATTTTTGAGGATATAAAGAGCATACTCCTGGCTTCAGGGGTGCCTTATCTGTTACAGTGGGGAAGAGAATGTTTTCCTATCTTAATCTGCCTTTATGCTGTAAGATTTATTGCCTGTGGGGGCCTCTGGATCACCGCAGTTCATATAAACAGGAAACACACTTCCAAGTAAAGAAGAGAAAGAGAGAAAAGGCCAGAGCCAGCCAACAGCTAAAGGTACATTGCACAAGGACAATCCGGATGTTGCTAAATCCCTGTTTCCCAAGATTATGTGACTGTGGGCTTCCAGTGGGCTTGAACCTGTACAGAGTCAATGCAAATCACAGTTCCTGGAGTCCCATAGTGGAAGTGCATAGGTTCAAAGATAAATGGAGTAGGTGTGGCCTGTGGCAGACACTCCAGTGAGATGCTAATCAGTAGGAGTCTCGGTCCCCTGTGATAGGGAGGCCATGTAAACAATGAAGCATTATGAGAATAGAAACAGGATCTGAACACCATGCAGTGCAACAGCAAGCAAGGTGCTGGGTCAAACTCAACAAACTGCGACTGTTGGATGACAATATATTGAAAGTCGAATCTGTGTTGCCACAGAAAATTTCCATCCCCCCACATCCTTCAGAAGAAAACAAGACATGATCAGATGTTCCATTTTTTCTAGTTCTATAATTTTATCTTTCTACATTCAGTATATACTTTCCCATATGAAGTTACATATTTTTGGCTATTCCTAACTCTTTATTTCACTGTTTGCTGCTATCAATGGATACCAAGAGGTTACAAATTACAAAGAAATTACAACACTACAGTGTTTCTAAATATTATGCTGATAAGGGCTTTTCTGTCTCCAAGCCCCCTGATGGACATTTATGCACCATAATGCCAATGTAGTAAGATTATATTTTCATTGAATAAGATTTAAATTTGTCTCCAGAATCTAGTCATTGAGTAGAAAGAAAATCAGTTTTCAATAAGTAAAAGAAAAAATTGGGGGGCGAGGGAGATCATAGATACATACACAAATAAGAGAAAAACAGCTCCTATTTGAGATGGGCAATTTGGTTATAGATAGACAAGTGTGTTGGATCTTGAGATACATAGTGATTAAAGTGCATAGAGGGCGTGCCATGTTTCAGAAGTTTTAGGAAAGATTTTCTCAAAACAAAATGAAAAAAAATTATCTGAGTCAGAGGTTATTTACAGGTACATGCATGACAGAAAGACTTGCTGAGTGAGAGAGAGAAAAGAAAGGAAGAGAAGAGGAGATAAGAGAAGGGATGGGAAAGAAAAGAAAAGGAAAGGGGAGGGAAGGGAGCAAAGAGGGAGGAGAGGAGAGGAGGGAGGGGGAGGAGGGGAGGAGAGGGAGAGGGAGGAGAGGAGGAGAGGAGAGGAGGAGAGAGGAGAAGGGAAAAAAAGAAAAACAATTGGTTCACTAAGAGCCAAACAAGTATGCAAATTAGTATGAAAAGGCTAATGGTATTAGAAAAGGGGTGCCAGTAACATTAAAAAGAGCCTTACCTACTTTAAGAATCTTGAATTTAATTTTAAGAGCTATAAGCTGATCTACAGAGATATAATGAGTGGCTTGCTTGTCTGTTTGTTCGTCATTCTTTCAAAGTCAGATATCTACTATTTCAGAAGATAAAATACTTCTGGAGTGTGTCCATAGAAATGAGCTACTGAAATTGAGGCAAACCTACTTAGTCAACTAAGAATCTTAGAAACTAAGAGCTCCGTGGATGTTGAGGTGTCAAGCAAGACTAACTCATGTGAGAGGTTGAGTCAAGAAATGAATGATAGCTTAATGACATGGACCTCGAAGCATAAGGAATTGTAGAGAAGAGTGATCATGCTGGGGTCTAGAAATAAGGGCAGGTATTTAGGAAAACACAGGTGATTTGGGGGTCAATGATATGCGGCACCTGGAAGAGAAAGAATGAGTCTCAGTAAAAATTAAGTGGGGATTTTCAGATGTCTAATAGATTTCTACCATTGAAATAACCTGGAAACATTCAGGAGAAGGAATTCTGAAAATACGGAAAAGGGAAATTAATGGAATTGAAAGGCCATTGAAGAAAAGACCAGAGGAGACCAAACAGCAGAAGTAATGAGGACGAGTCCATAGAATGGGCTAATGCAGAAGCTGAGGTTTGGGGATGAGGCCAGCAAAGAGGCACAGTGAGAGGATGCAGCTAGATGTACCACCAGGACGTTATTCCAGCAACTGGTAAGGCTTATCGAAGGCCATCACACTCCACCCAGATGGCAGCTCAGTGGAAATACACAGAAGTATTGCAAGTAGGAGTTTGGGGCTGAACTGAGACGAGTTGGTGTGGGAAGGCTTCCAAAGTAAGGGGAAGGGTAGCAAGGGGGACGTGACTCTTCCTGAGCCTCTTCTAGCTTCCTTGTACATTGCAGTCCAACAGCATAGATGTTCCTCGTATCTCTACCATTCTGCCCCAGTGAACACTGTGAGTCACATGACTGTGCTTGTTTATTTTCATTAGCTACTAAGAGCTCAAAAAGTACAACTTTGGTCTGTTTCTACTATCCTTTAAGCCATATGTGTATGTGTGTTGGGGAAAATAAATATACTCTAGACTTCAACTTAACTTTTAGTGATCTTTCTGCCTCCATCATTTTCTTAATTTCTCTATAATTTTCCCCACTATCATTATTTTTAAGATATGTCCAGTACACCCTGTTTAAAAAAAAGTCTGTGCTTAAATATAAAGCATTTTAATAAGTGATTAATTCAAGCTCTATACAAAGACCACACTTGAGTCCTGAGTTACCAGGCACTTGAGAATGAACACTGAGTACAGTAGTGCTTTTAAGTACACTAATGATTCTAGAAGTCACACATGCTGCCAGGTTTGTGTCTTGTACATTCTTTAACATTGATAGGAAAGTGGTTCCGACATGCTTAGGCCTTAAATTTCCACATGCCTCATGATTTAGATGAGGCACAAAGCAAAGTGCTTTTGAGAATCATAAGGCAGACTACTAGTAATTATTCCAGACAATAAATTTATACGAGTGTATATATATTGATTAATTTTACTATAGGCTTACGTTCAAAATTGTCTTCATTTTCTAAGGAAAAAACTTCACCTTTGTGTTGTCTTTTGCTAGTTTTGTAAACAGGAAAGGGGATTTTATAGGAGATGGTTGAATTCCAAAGGTGTTTGGAATGTTCATCAGATTTTACTGATGGACATTTGACAAGCTACTAGTAGTGGTGGCTGGAAACTCTACCCCAGTCAATCAAGTAACTACTTAGCTCGTTAAACTCACAGTGAAATGGCACCTAGAAATAGGAAAAGAATGGAGAGATTAAGTTTAGACAGCTCTTCTGTTATCTTCTCTGCACCTCTGAAATTTATTTCACTTGACAGCCTTTGCTCAATTGGAAAGAAGGTCCCATGAAAAAGAAGTGTACAGTGTGAAAAGCACACAGACGCTATGGACCACGTAGGGACTAAAATCATTAGGTTCGATTATAGCTTTGTGTGTGCTAACAGAAACCTACAGCAGCGGCCGTTTTGGCTGTCAGCTTACACTAGAGTATAGTAAGTCATAGCTCGTGACAAGTAGCCTGCTCTCACTCCTGCCTCCCACTGAAGTCAGAGCAAAATACAGAGTCCAGGTCAAATGGGGCAGAGTAGAGGAAGAAAAAGAATTTCTGATAAAAATATGGATTTGTAGTTTTCTCGTCCTAAATAAAACCCTCAAGACCACCCACGCTGGAAGGATTTTCCCAGCACTCAAAGCTAGCCACTTTCAATTAAGTGTATTTAGAAAGCATGTGAGAGCTGAAGTATTTAAGCTTACTATCCTGCCTCACCCTTTAGGAGATGGTCCTAAAGACTTCTTGAATGCTTTGCCTATTTTTAATGATAAATCTGCTGCCCTTTCTCCCACTCAGACTTGTTCCTGAGAGTCGCAGTAACACAGATAAGAATAATTCTTACCCCCATCTTCTGTCTTGTACAACTGAGGAACATTTGGTCCCCAAGAAGTCAGGGTCAGTATAGCATCAGGCCCACAGACATTAAAAACAAAACAAAACAACAACAACAACAACAACAACAACAAAAAAAACAAACAGCTGAATATGGAGCTGAAACTCAAAGGGGCAGCATGAAGCACCACCAAAACAAAGCAAACGAAACCGCGTCCTATTTGAAGTACTCCATGGCAAGCTGGCCTTCACATTCTGGTGGCTTCCGTCATGGCGTCTTCTCTACATTGGATGCCAACTCTTCACGTCTGCTCAAACTCAAGAACAGCCCAATGGTCTGGATTCCATTGACTGAGCACAGTCTCTCTCCTCAGATACCTAGAAGTTTTTATAATTTTACTAACTTGAGACTAAAGTTAATGAACAAATATCAAATGCCCTGTACAAATATGAGAACATAAGCACACCGTAGTTCAAAACTGATAACTGTCGGAAATGGTATAAGCTTTAAAAAAGAAAAAGTGCCGGCTATGTTGTAAGAGCGATTTCTCGACCCTCTAGGATGCGTTGTTCACCTCTTTGTTCTAACTTTTAACTAGAAAAAAAATTAGTTTTGTGTTCTGTTTCATTCCTTAGGCATTCTTTTCGCTACGGTCTCCACTTCCTTACCTCCTAATATTACCCTCTTTTGGTCTCCTCTAGAAATGGCACACTATGTACCCACTGGGTTTATATATGTACACCTGCTTACACATGTACATGTGTGCCTTCCATGCGATACATATGAAGGAGCACTTGTGCATTTTTCCTTCTGAGTTTGGGTCACCTCACTAAGAATTATCCTTACTAGTTTTCACAATCAGTCTGCAAGGGCAGCGCTACCATTGAGCTCCTAAACAGCTACAAAAACTGAAGCTATGTAGTGAAAATAGTAAGTCAGACAATTTGCTTAACAGCACAACTAAGAGTGAAAGAAATACAACTTAATTAGGATTCTTTAGCCTCCCAAACCTAGAACTCCTAAATTTATTAGTGATATCCCCCAAATGAGCCAATACAAATATTTTTATTCTTATAGCATATGTAAAATAGATTATTATTAAAAATATTTCAACTAAAGTCCCCTCTAACTTCCTGCTGCTCCAGGAGACATCTTAACTAACATGTGGTTGGCGTTAAGAACTCAGAGCTTTTGACATGACATTTATTAGTAATAAATTTTCCTCTATGCTTTGACCTCATGGCTCCAGTGTGAGTCCACGCCTTCAGTTCTGAAGACTTTTCTTAGGAAATAGGTTTCCATTGTTTCCACAATAGAATTCTATATTTCATTAAAAGAAGGAAACATGATTGGAATTTTTCCCATATATGGTCAATAATGTTCAACCCTAACCTAAGTTTTTCCTCTTATGGTTTTACAAAGGAGTCTCTGGGTTTATTCAGACAATACATAAATCGTCAGATCATCTGCAAGTAAATTAATTGTCTCTTCTTTGTCATTCTATAAGTAGGCTCATACTTTATCTATCCAGGATACTATCAAATATTAGGAGTTAACTAGGGAAATTTTGTTCATGTGGATTTCTTCATGATAATCGGCCCGATGGGCAGCTACTAGCCTGTTAAATCAATCTGAAAGAGTTCATTGATCAGATACAGTAACTCCCCAGGTCTTTAAATTGCACTATGCTTCTTCACAGTCCTTGTCTGTATTTAGAGGCCTATAAATTCACCTGAGTTCAAGATAACTTTTCAATTATTTCCAGGTTATCATACCTGCAGCCTCTCAGTAAGATTAAAGATTAATCCCCAGACCATCATCTTCTCTTAAGCCTTGTGTACTGGAAGAAGCAGATTGAGCAGACACCAGTGTTCTCCTCACAGGGCTTCTGTTTTCTTCCTTCCGTGTGTGCCTTACTAATTGTCACCGAGAGAGCAATGCCAATCATTTACTTCGTCCTCAGCTACAAAGGCACTAAAACTCACTGGGAAATTATTATTAATCATGGATGACCAATAATTAAGGACAGCAAATATTTCAAGACAAGAAGCTGTGCTTACACCAAATTGCAAAGGACCTTCCATCTCCACCCCAAACAGCCAGGTCAGTGAGCTTCAATAGAAGGGAAAGAAGGAAAACAAGCCTATGTTTCACAGGTTAGCTCAACAGCCTCTTTAAAGGCAAGGCTTCCTCCAAGTAGACAAGATGCTTGACGGCAAGATCTGAACCCTGGAGGAGTCTGTCTTCTCAGCCTCTACAGCTCACGCTGTTCTCCTGCTCGTTCTCACCTCACTTTCAAAGATGCAAAACAAGGATGGTAATAAACATATCTGCTGCAATTATCCTGAGAGTAAAATCAGGTACCACGTCTTGGTGTTTAATACAGGGCCTGGAATGAAGTAAGAATCTCTTTAAATGTAGCTTATCATTTTGTATGAGACCCTAGTGCTAAGAAATTATGAGCACACCGTATAAAGGTTAACAAGGTTGAATTGGGGTAGAAGATGGGAGGACAGGATAGAAGATGAACTAATAGATGGATGTATAATATTAATGACCTTTCTAAAGAACATGTTATAAAGCTATGTACTACTGTAGATGCTTTAAATACACACATGCACACACACTACACACACACACACACACACACACACACAGAGAGAGAGAGAGAGAGAGAGAGAGAGAGAGAGAGAGAGAGAGAGAGAGAATGTAGTTACCTTTATAATGGGACAAGTTATTTGGAACCACCAAAAGCTAATTAACAAAAACTTCAAAACAAGAAATTGGTTGCCTCTTTTGAAGTTGATGGCCACTGATCCCTACAGATCTATAGTCCTATAAACCCCTCCCAACATTACAGGCCATTTTCAATGCTACTGGTTTATCCCCCCCCCAACTCCCATTCCAATTGACAGTAATAGTCTATTGCTGAAGGTACCATGTACTGGAGTCTCAGAGCATGAAGATACCAAGCTGGTACTGACCTGGAAGCTTCATTCCTACTAACTAGTTTGTATAATGCTAGAAGAAGCTACGCATGCTATCATGGGAAAAAAGTAGCCATCAGTCTTACCTAGCCATGAAATCTGTGCATTACTGTAATAAATGACCTGTCAAGACATTGACCAGTGGTCCAATAGTAACACGAACATTTTGAGAGTAACCAATCACTTTTTAAAACTTGTATTTTAGTCCCTCTCTACATGAAAAATTTATATCTAACACTACTATTGAGCCAAGAATCTGTGGGTACATATGTCATAGGCCCAAAGGAAAACATATTACAATACTCTGCAAAATGGGCATAGTATTAAAAGGACTTCTGATTTATATATATACATGTATATATATATATATTTGAACATGTTATAAAGCTACCTACTTATCTCTCTCTATATATAGATAGAGATAGAGATAGAGATAGAGAGATTAATATCTATATATAGAGAGATTAATATCACATATATATGATGTGTTTCTCTCTATATAGAGAGATTGTATATCAATTATGGTATGTTTTACATTGATATATTTAAAATATAATCTACATATTATCTCACAACCCACATCAGAGGATGTAAGACTCTTGTCCTTGCAGTAGACAGTGATTAACAGAGAAACCCACAACTGGCCAAGGTACAATGAGCATGATACTTCAGAATCTTCAACCCTAAGGTTCAGTGATCATTATGAAAGAGCAGGTAGAAAGACTATGAGAGCCAGAGGCACTGGGTGACCACAACAGTACCTTCTGAATACAACAGGGCAATGGCTCATATGAACTCAGGTCAATCGTTGTAGCACAAGAGCCATGCATGCCCTACCAATGCCACCCTAGAGAGAGGAAATGAGCATGAAGCCACACCCCTAGACAAGGAGCTACTTGTAGCTCCTGGGAGAGGGACTGTCAGTTTTATCAAAGAATATTACTCCCAGGAAGTTGACTAAACTCCACGGGAAGGTCCCACATCCAACACTATATTGGCAGCACGAACTGGACTTGATTTGTGGGGGAAAGAAAGCAGACTTGGTGGGTAGGGAATGCGAGACGGGTGAGGCAAAGTAAGTCTGATGAGAACACGGTGGACAAAATCCCCAGGAACCGATGAAAAACTCACAACATTGGGGTGTTTAGTAACAAAACCAGTGCTACAACTGGGTTGAGGTCCTTATATATGCATTACTTTTAATTAATTTCCTTCTTTGTAATAAAGTTAACATATACATTGCAATGCACTTTGGACAGTTTATGATGAAGTTCAAACTACAGTTTGCCAAGTTCTCTGCTTAAATGAGACATTTACGATCCAAATACTTAACCTAACTATTGTCAGTAAAATACTTTTTCCCATTTCTTGCAATGTAAACAGAAAACCAGTCATAAATTTGAATAAAAGGTACAACCGATTGGTATCAGGGATGTCACAAAATTCTTCAGGGAATACGATGGAAAGAAAGATGTGACATTTAAAATATTGAGGGGTTTTCTGATGGTTCAGGCTGTGGTAGGCTGGGTCAGGAATCACTTGAATTTATAAGGACAAGCACTCATTCCAAAGGTGTCATTGTATTTGTCCAAGCCAGACATCATTTTCATTCTCCGCTGCTGATTTATGCTTCCAAAGTTCAGGTAGCTGGCCATTTTTCATTTATGATGCGCAAGATTTTGAAGGTGGTGAGCACTTAGAGAGGAAGAAGTTTTCTGGGTGATCGTGTGAGGGGAGAGAACATACAATTAGGAATGACATAACACACGAGGGGAAAAGCACATGTTGATCTGAAAACAGAAACTATATGAAGAAAACTAACTGTTCAAAGATATGATAATATTGGATCCAAAACTAAAGCAAACGAATGACATCATCGCTGCAAAATAATTTGATGAAACCAAATGAAGAATTTTGGTGCCACACACATCATTAATGATGAAATCAAAAGCATAGAAAAATATATACATACAGGTACACATATACATTATACACACACATATATATCATAGATGCATAATATACATATACATTATGTACACATCACATACACACATGCATATATATGACACCACACACACACACACACACACACACACACACACACACACACACACTTGATTTTGAGTGTGAAATAAAAAAAATAACCAAGCGGGAATGTTCATGTTTCTGATCATGAGTCCACATCGCACTTAGAAAAGGGCGGCCTGCCAGTGAAGAGAGCCAGACAAGAGCTAGCAAGAATTTGAACTCTCCTCTTGTTTGAGATAGTGCACACATAAGCCAGATGAACCAGAGCAATCTTTTTCCACAATTAATATCTTGCATAGAGAAATCACGAATCATCCCTAACCTGGCAGCGGAGGAGCATAAACATTTGAGAGGCACAAGAGAGCTCTATAGCCTACCCGGGTGCATCAGTAAGGAGGGAGAGAAAGTACTGACAGGCGACAGAGAACAACCATAAAGGGTTCTTAAGGAGATGGCAGCCCAGCCACTCTCAGAGAAAAGCACAAGGCATGATGGGAATGGGCTTCTCGGAGTAGGGCTGGAAAGAATGAGTATCAGAGAGAGAAGCAGTATTCTATCCAAATTAGTTGGTCTCTGGGAACAGATCGAGCCTTCGACTCTCCTATCTAACTCCACTCCTCACCCTTCCCAAGTAGAAGTCGTCGGTGCTGGAGGAAAAGGAAGCAGAATTAAAGTTGGTGATTTTAATTCACAGTGCCTTGAATAATGCACAAATACAGCAAATGAGAGGTCAGCGGGCGGCGGGCAGGGTTAGGAGATGGGAACAGAAAATATACAGAAGAAAACTAAGGAAGAGGAGGGAGATCATTTGGAACCTGTGGGAACAGTAGGAGAGGGGGAAGGAACAAACTTCAAGGGGAAAGGGTGACCTGTGGACCCTTGAAACATTTCCAAACACAAAACATATGGCTGCGGAAGTAAATAACAGCAATCCGTATAGCTGAAATGAACAGAGTTCCCCATTTCCTGTGGAAAAATTGGAGCCTTCTCAAAACCCTGGTTGTGAATGCATTTGTTTTCCCTTACAAACGTTCGGCTGCAAAATAATCTTGACAATCTAATTTGCAGTCTTAGCTCCGTTCCAGAAGAGTTTCCCCTGTTCTAATTTTAAAAATTCTACATTCTGAGAATTAGGATCCTGGAGGTGAATGAGGCCAGCCCTTATCTGATTCATAGAAACCGTCTCTCCAGAGAAGCCGATCTGGCCTATGGGAATCAATTAGGCAACGTGGTCCACACACTATGTATCCCCAGTGGGGTGATATCCTGGATAAGTGGCGAAGGTCTCTGATTGAGAAACGTAGATTTCACATCTCGGCTCTCTGGGCACCGTAATGAGCCGTCTCGTGGGATCCCACAGCTCCTTTAACACTAATAATGGTGCCGGCCATTCAGATAGCCCTCGAGAGTTGGCACATCTGTGCTCACCTATATATTTGCATCTCCTGGAATTCTCACTATAGACATTACCAATACTGTGTCTCCTACCCGGCAAATTAAAATATGAGCCTCACTGGGGGGGGGGACGTATGGGACATGCTTAAAGTCATATAACAAGTAAGGCCTTCTAACTCCAATCCTCTTCTGCAAAAGTACAAAAACACTTGAGAAAGCAGCAGCTGGTACTGTAAAATGTACATTGTGTGGCACCAAAGAAGTGATCAGAAAACAATTAAAATATGCTAGTAACAGCATGTGTTGGTGATTAATCTGAATGATGATTGCTTTTTGCCATTTATATATATAAAACCATATGTATAAGTAATTATATATATGTGTATATATATGTGTATGCATATATATATATATCCATAGTAGATCTACTCAGTTTTATTACCATAAGTATGCTATTTGAAACCAGTATTTTAAGAAAAAAATTCTGAAGAGATTTTAGAACTTAGGATATCATGAATATGAGAGAGGCATATGTATTCCATTAGATGAAAATCAGACCTTTTGAGCTTACAGTAATATAGACCCCAGTCATTGAGATTGGCTGGTATATTACTGGCCTCCTTGCTATGACAAAAAAATACATGACAAAAGAACATTAAGGATGAAGGGACATACATAAAAAGTTTCAAGAGTGTCAATATTTACACAGTGAAAATATCATGACTACTAGCCACCTCTCCTCCACTTGCTTGCTGTGTCCTGGGGGGGGGGGGGGGACGATCAGAAAGAACTTCTCTGAAATGTTACTTTATAAAATTTCAAAAGCACCTCTCTGAACTGCAACTCAACAGAAAGAAAAAAAAATCACTAGTCTGGTTCGCTTGGGACCTAGAAATCTTGCAATCGGGAGAAAAGGCTTTCAGCTGCTGATTTGAACCTTGTGATGCAATGGGGCATTTACACCGAAGTCCTTCTACTTCAGTTCTGAGTAGAAGGTAAAAAGGAAATAGGACCCCATGGTATGCATTGCTCCACTGAGAACTTCAGGGAAGGCAGATTTCATACCCTCTGGGGAATGAATGTCCGTTTAGGAGTTCAACCCAGCAACCCCAGAGAACAAAGTCATTCCAGGACTAACTTCAAAGGGGCCCATATAAGCAGAACTACCAATATCACTAGCTAGGCAATCAAAGTGAAAATAATCCAATTTGGGGATCTCCATTGCTCCTTCTCCTACAAACAGGGGGAAACTATCTGTGGTGTTGACTACTGAAGTCTTAGAAGTTCTGGATGAGGCTAAAATCAAGTGCATTTAACGTGGAACAAAGTGGGAACCTGGAGCAGGGGTGGTGGGGGTTCACAGGAACGCATCCTGATTCAGTTCGAATTACTTGCTTTAGTTTCTAATTAATGACCTTGTGGCATGTATTGAAAATAGCAACTCCCTCAACAGTGTCACACCCAGGCCTTCCTAGTCTCCGCCTCCGAGGTTCCCTTTAAACTCTAGTTCCATGAATTACAAAGAAGCAATCTCTCGGTTACATGGGTTAAAACACATTTTTCCACCCCGGCGACTAACTGTGCTGTGAAACAAAGAAACAAATACAAGAATGTGGAGTGGGGACAGGTCAGACCCTAATAACTGGGAAGCTTGTCACAGCCACAAAGCACACCGGATCATCGGAAGCCATGCTTGCGTCCCGGTAATAAGCACCCGGGAACAACAGACTTAAAAGAAGACGCCCCGCAGAGACCTTGGCTTCGGCATGAAAATTAAAGAACAGAGAAAAGGATAATGCTACCGGTTTAAAAAAAAATAGTTATCCATTCCCTTCACTTTTGTATTCTATGAAAGGTTTTTAATGTCATTTTCTCAAAAGCATGCCTAATCCATTCGAAACCTGAAAAAAAAAATGCACTTTACACAGGAAGGAGGTAAAATGTTTGCTAAATTACAAAGCCCTCATGGGAAAACTGGCTCCTTCTAGCTGGATGCCTGTTCTCCACCTTCCAGCCACCAGCTTCCGTTGAGTCAAGGGTGCGACTGTTGACTCGCGGGAGAAAATGAATTGGTAAATGATACATAGTTTGTGTTGTTTTGCAGCTCTAAAGGTACAAACGAGTAACTACCCAAACTGTTACATTACATTTGGGAAAAGCTTTTAAACTTGAAAGGAAAGTAGGTGGTGTGGCATGAGCACTTACTAAAACCCTAGAAAGTATTCCCACTTCAAAAATCTTGCTGAAGTGTTTTTTTCTCTTTTTGTGTTCTTCTTTTCTTCCAAGCTCAATTATTTCAAATTTAAGTATTAAAAGAGTTGTCTTTTTCTTTAACTGATTTTTTTTTTACTAACACTGTGACATTATTGCTTCTCTTCTTATACCTTCCGGCAAATAAGAGTCTTTCTACTGTGACTTTAATACTAACAATTTTTCTGGATGGAGCTAATACAGATAAATATACTGGGGTTACAGATAATTCAACTTCACAATAACCTGTAAACAAACCATGTTGCAAAGTAGTGTCAAACTGACTATTAAAGAACCTGACAGAATATCAGAGTGTCCTATGAATTAAGATCTAACTAAGACACCAAGTTCCCAAGTGAGTTTCATTGCCTGTTTCTTGTCATCAAAAGCCACGCCCTGAAGATAGAGGGTGGGTAACAGGTTGGGCTAAAAGAGAGATGACCCAAGACCAAACTTAATTTTACCACATAGTAGTTTCGAAAACAAGAACCCAGAGCAAGTTTTCTGTACGTTTCTCATACCTGAACTTCTTTTCCTGAAGTAGGAATAACTATAATATCCTGTCATGGTGATGTTATGGAAAAATTGGTGTCGCCTTCCTCATAGAACGAATCCTGGAGTCAGGAAAAACTTGAACAAATGTTAGGGAGTCTGACTAAAGTCAAGATGTCAGAAACCAGAAGCTCTTCCTTTCTTGTGCCTCTCTCACCAAGTTCACGTGGAGTTGAGGACAACGGGGAAAGCTTGTGGTGGACACGCAGAGGTAGGATGTATGCTGTGACTGAGGTCTGAGTAAGCTGGGAGGCAGCTACTGGCAGACACCCAGTGTCAACACGGGCTTGGATGAACCGGGCTGCTACGGGAATGAAGATAGGGAGATGGAGCTTGAAGATTCCAGAAACTGTACGGATGGATACTGTTGAGTCATCCTCTTCCAGCAGCTCGTGTGTCGTCAGTCTTCAGGTAGTTCAAAGGTCAACCAGCTGTAGGAAAGCCTACATTGTTGTGGAACCAACTACCAGATTCCCCCAAACCCAGTCTGGTTTCTAAAAACAATAGTACTTATTTGTCAAAGGTTAAGGGAGTGTGAGGTCATCTAGGTCCCTGCAGTTCTTAGGTATGCTATTTGGGGTGAGATGACCATCATTGTTAAAGTATTTTCCTTAATAAATATCGATGCGAGAGGGAAGATAGGAGGGGTTTTGGTGCTCACCGTATTCACAAAGGAAACAGTCACAGCCAATAGCATGGGATATGAGCGCTTGCTTAAAACGGAAGGTGGGAAATGAGTGTTTTATTTTCTAAACTTTGCCAATACTTTAATTATTGGATCGTTAAACAGCAGCTAAAAATGCAAATGTGATCCAAAATGGGAAGAAAGAAACATGTGACAAAGACGAAAAGAACAGACCAGGGGATCTGCTAAAATTCTTGTTTTGGTTTCTGTCCTAGGCAGGGCTACTATTGCTATGATGAAATACCATGGCCAAAGCAAGTCGAGGAAGAAAGGGTTTGTTTTGCTTACACTTCCACATCCCTGTTCATCACGGAAGGATGTAGGGCAGACACTCAGACAGGGCAGAAATCTGTAGGCCGGAGCTGCTTCCTGGCCTCCTCCTCATGGCTTGCTCAGTTTGCTTTCTTACGGAACCCAAGACTATTCACCCAGGAGTGGCATTACCCACAATGTGAGAATCCTGACAAACATAATCAACAAAAGTCTACCTCCTGAAGCATACTGTTGGTGTTCATGGGAAATTCCCTCCCTCGACTGACATTCAACTCTGGTCTCTTTGTCACTATCATCTGGAAAAGAATTTTACTTTTGCCCACCACTAGAATTGCAGGGCATTCTGGTGACTTAAATTCATTTATTCATTATATTACTGTCTACCACTAAAATTCATTATATTAATGTCCACCACTGTGACAAAATACCTTTAAGAAACCATGTAAGTAAAGGGATGTTCTTTTACTAATGATTTTAGATGTTTCTCTCTATGAGCTTGTTCTCTGTTTCTAGGCTGAGGAAGAACTTTACAGGAGCAAAGTTGTTCATGTCATGATAAGATGAGGAGCCAAGGACAAGGGCACACCCTCCCCAGAGATCCATTTCCTTCAACGATATGTTACCTCTCTCACATTTCTTCCAGGCCCCAACAGCCCATCAAACTATAAAGTTATGCATGAATCAATCTATTTAGGAAACCAGAGCCCTTATAATCCAGTCACTTCCCCCAAGCCCAACTCTAGCCATTTCTGTCATTGAGTGTCATGCTAAATGAATGAGCCTTTGGGGGACATTTTAGTTGTAAACCCAGACATGCACTTCCTGTGCCAATCAAAACAAAAGTTTGAGAAAGACAGTGGTTAAAAGAGCGCCAGATGGGGTTATACTGTTTACAGATGCATTCAAAGGAAGAGGCTATGGTTTCACATTCTCTATTTTTCATAATAGTATAGCTTTAGGGAAGATTAGGCACCATTTCAAATGATTAGCTCCAGTAGAATCCATTCACTTGGATTATGCTCTGTTCTTCTGCACATCTCTCCTACAGGGTAATAGCCAACCTGTTCAGCCTTCCCATGGTGTTTGATGGCACTCCTATTGATCTCACAGCCTTCTATGGAAGATGTCTCTACAGACAAGAAAAGATACCAGAGGGAGGGATTACTAATTGACTGCTATTCAATACCAGAGAGCATGGTCAACAGTTATGCTACTGAGCAAATGTAGCATAATTGAGTACATTTATCATCCCAAATGGAGCATAATTGAGTACGTTTATAATCCGACAATTTATATAAAATAATTCCCCATTGTTTAACCTTGTCGTGATCATGCAGAAGAGATTCTGAAAAGACAAACAGGAAACAGAGTCATCCAGAGACAGACTTTCTAATAGAGCAATCTTTATTTGCAAATAAGCTATGATCATAAGATACGGTGAGAAACAGAGGGGGCCCATCTGCCTTCAACTGTGTAACAGCTGCCAGTCAGCAGCTCCAAGGGATCTTGGAAGACAAACCTACTCTCTCCACCCTGAACTTCTGAAGAAAAGTTACACAAACGTTACCTAGAACAGTTCCCGGCTGACCTCTCCTAGGCTTTGCCCCAGGTTTGAATTTGACCTCCCGTTTCTTTTAGACCTCAGTAGTTTATTCACGTTGGGACTTGAAACTGAGGAATAAATAAAATCTTTCTTCTAAGAAATCTTTAACAATCCTACCCCGTCCTCATGACTTTGTTGTACCATGCCGATGGACCATATAGGAAGTTGGGTCTTTGGGGTATGCCTCTAGAACGCCGTCATGACTGTCCTGTGTTACACACACACACACACACACACACACACACACACACACAGTGACAGTTCCTGTTTACAACTTCATCAGAGAGGCATCCTCACAGATGAACAGAATTGGGTTGTGTGATGTCAGCCAATAACACGTGGCTATAGACTTCGTGACTTAGAGGCTCTTGAAACACCAAAAGAGGTCAAATGATATTCATCAGGCCTCCTCATTTTTCCTCGGCCACTCTTTCAGCTCAGCAGGTCTTTCAAGGTCCCTTGGAGCTGCTGAGACTAAACTTCCTTGTTTCCAACAGGAAGTGGCAAAACAGCATAAAATGGCCAAATTGTAATGCCCAAAAGGAGAGTACACTGAATGTAATTTTTCTTGAGAGAAGATATCCCACCTGAAGTGAATATAGGCACACTTTTCTTACAAACAAGTAAACCTGCATTTGAAAGTCGAAATTCTTTTCAGCCTTGGTCTCTCTTTCTCTCCTTTTGAGGCACACTATTTTCTCATTTGAAAGGACTTCTCCCTTCATTGATTAGCTTGTCACCAACTCTTACACTTTGAGAAAGAAACCTTAAGCAACCTGCTGACCCCCTCACTTACTCTTTTAAGTATCATGGTAGACACAAAAACAGGATGTCTAGTGGCTGCCCGCTCTGATCATCTTTCATAAACTGGAGTGAAAGGAGCTTTAAGAAACTATTCTGACACAGAGCTAGAATGCAACACAAGCACATTTCATATTCAAGTGAGCTGGGCCAATAGTCTGTGCTTCCAGAGTTCACAGGAGGGAGTCAGAAGGTCCAATCCAAGGAGGAGCAGCTTGACTGATCTCTGCCCCAAGCTGCCACCCTGCAGAATCTGCCAACGTATCTGAAATCCCCTTAAAAAACATTTCTTCAGGGTAAGACAGTACTTACTCCTAAATAACCTCTTTTTTAATTAATCCAAATGTTAGGAAAAGACAAGGTTATAATGCATACCTTATTTGTAAAACTATTTTCTAAAAAGCTGTCTGGGCTTTGATTATTATTTTTCTTTAGTGTAAACAAAGCACTATATCATTCTGAGTGGTGTCGACCTCACTTCTGCAAACAGGGGGCTAGTAAGCACTGCCCTAGACTGTGATGCACATCTAGACTGTTATGTTTGGACTGTTATGTCCAAAGGTGAATGGACAACATTTATGGAGACCTACTTGGTGCCAGACATAGCAGTACACGAAGCAGACCACTTCTCCACCTGGAGCAGAGCAGAGCAGAGGCAGGAGTTAAGGTTAGAGGCAGTAAGTAGGGAAATAGTTGCCAGGAGCCAACAACCATAGAGCCCATCATCTTTACATAAATTAGCAATGGCATCCAAACAGACACAAAGACAGTAGATGAAATAGCCTTTCTGGCGGGAGAGTCAGGTACAGGCTCTCTGAGGTAAGAACTCATTTACATTTTCTTTTTTGTTGTATTTTTTTTTTAATTTTTACACACAGAAGATTTTATTCCCTTCCCAGTGTACCCTCCTACTGTTCCACATCCCATACCTCCTCACCACCACCCCCTCTGTCTCCACTAGAGTGTCTCCACCTCACCCACTCCACCAGACTTCTAAACTCCCTGGGGCCTCCAGTTTCTTGAGGGTTAGATGCATCTTCCCTGACTGAACGCAGACCCACGAGTTCTCTACTGTAAATGTGTTGGGGGGGCCTCATAAAAGCTAATGTATGCTGCCTGATTAGTGATCCAGTGTCTGAGAGATCTCAGGGCCCAAGAGAACTATTAACAAAAAAACAAACAAACAATGAAAGCACCAGCCATATGGCTAAAGGAGAGTGGGCAAGAAGATAAGCACTGAGTTCAAGTCACTCACATAGAGATGAAGGGACTTGAGGGTTTTTGATGCTGGTATAGGAACCCTAGGGCGAGCTCTGCATGATGAAGCCTTGAGTTTGAAGAAATAGGCATGGTTCAAATTATGTCAGAAAAGCAACACTGCCTTCTTTGATAAGAAAAAATAAGGGCAGAATCAGGGAGTTCACTAGGGAGACTGAGGAAATAATTTTGATAGGGTAACTATAGCAACAACTTGTACAGGGTAGTCACAGAGATGGGGAGTAGTGGCTTTTGCTGGAGATGCTGAGAAAATGGAAGGAATCGGCAGACAAGAGAAAACGAAGTTCAGAGTCCAGCATAGTGGCTGCTGTGTATGTTAGCTTCTTGAATGGGCCCTAGAAATGTGATCATTTTGACTGAATTATTTTGATAAGACTTGCCTCTTTTTTTCTTAAAGAAATCCTGATATTGTTCGTGATTTGACCCCTGAGCAGTACTAATATATATGGCTGGAAGCAGACATTAGAAGTTGTAGTGTGCATTCATTGACTGTTATGTATGCTGGACCCAAAAAAAGACAATTTAAAACCTGAACATAACTCCAGACATTCAATTTTCAGAGGACTCAATTTTCTCCACTCCTGGCTTAAGGATGAAGACACTTCAGCTGCTGCATGGTTCCCACTGAAGACTAGTTCGTTAGGTCACAGCGAATTGCAAAGGATAGAGATCATGAAAAAGAAGTGTCCTCCATGACCAGATTCGCTGTTGGTTTCCCTTTTGCTGCTTGCTGGCTTGATATTACATTTTATTGGTAAGCAGCCCGTAGGTTAAAGTGTTTTTCAACATGTCATCTGATTCCAAAACTACCCAAGAAGATACGGACATGTTATAAAGACCATTTCATAGGGCAGAAAAGAGTCAGATACGTTTGATGCCTTGATGAAGGTCATTTGGCAAAAAATAGAGAATGTTCCCAAGAGACCGGGCTTTTTAACCTCTCCCTTAGTGACCGATCTCCTACTGCATCTCTTGAAGCAGTGGAAGAGACAAAAGCCAAACACTCTTCCCTCACAGTATATGGAACTCCAGTTTATTAAGAAAGCTACACTGGCTGCACCATGGCTAACTCAGTGTCCCACACACTGAAGTCAAACAGGAGCAAAAAACCTACGTCTTTCTCTTGACTTGTACGGGAGAGGATCAACAGATAAGCCCGTCCCAACACGAAGACAAAGTTTCCTAAACTAATGCTCACCTCGAAAACAAAGGCACTGTCTTGGCCCTACACAACCCCAAGACTGTGTCACTTCCTGGCTTCTCTTCTCTATGTGTCTTCATAGTCATTTCACTATTTCGAAGAATGTGGTCTTTTAGAGACTCCGGTTGCATCCCACAGCATGTGGAAGCCATGGATATATTTCAAATGTCAAAACAGAGACACTCATCACCGTCAAATCCCATTAGAATACTGAAGCTGAGTGTCCAGAGGGCCGAAAAGGCCGCTAGGCCAATGTTGCCCAAGTCCTCCACCTACAGAAAGTTATTTCCTATCCCTGACTCAGGGGAAAAATCCTTACGCTTAGTCTGCGCCAACAGAACGGAAAGGAAAAGGTGACAGATATGAAAGTGGTTTCCAGAAAACACGAGGTCATTTCTCGAACAAGCAGGTCATAGCCCGGCTCCCGTGTCTTTACCATCGCTTTCATATTCCACAGTCCGCTCTCCTCCTTCCCACTATGTCGAGGGGCTCCAATGGACCGTCTAACCCTTTATTCTTAGCATTCTGTAGCTGGCTGCTATGGTCCGAATGTTTCTCTGCCCTCAGTTCCCATATTAAAAATGTCACTGCTAAAGTGCTGGTGTTCAGTGCTGTGGCCTTGGAAGGTGAGGAGAACATTCACGATGGGACTACTGCCCCCTTTCCTCCCTCCGTGTGAGAACTCACCCGTGTACAAAACAGAATCCACACATTTATCAGACATTGAGTCTGCCAGTGTCCAGATCTTAGACTTCCCATCTTTTACAACTTATGAAGACTTGGTCACCATAAGCTATCGAGTTTGTGGCCTATTGTAACATAGGCCCAAGCAGACAAGGACAGTGTCTGTCTTACCCTGTTGACCTCTTTTTGAAACCTACAGGCCTCTGTGTTTTGGGACACATCCGGACCTGGTTCCACCCTGACCATCCTCTTTCTATTTTTCTTTCCTCCTTGATCTACTTATAGAATCATCTTATCCTGTGTTTCTGTTTAGCTCTTTCCCCCTCCCACGGTGACAGCAATAACAAAGAGATTTAAAAGCCAGGAGTCATCTCCCATAGCCCTATCTGAGAGATAAGCCACTTGCTCCTACTTGCAAATGTGTTTCCAAGATTTATCTCAGAAAACAACTGGAGCAAGGCAAGTGAGGGTCAGCAGGAATTGTCTTGGAGAAGAAGCATGTATATTTTCATGCTTAATGAGGTTGTCTAAGGAATCAGTGAAAACTCACTAGCTGGCTGCCAGAATCTTCCCCAAGGACAGAGCAAATACTGAAATTTTTTAACTCTATCACTGATGAACCAACTATGAAGGGCTCAAGTCCATAGAACCCCATATTTCAATTGATTGTCTAATAACCAGACTCATATAGCCGATCACTCAAAAGCTAGATTGATATGTAATTAAGAGCGTAGTTTGCCTGTTGGCACTCTGTGAGTATCAGCATGTCTGTCTGACAGAAGGGCGATATAATTAATGGATCTCTGAAAAAACGGAATTAAGAACCATGAAAGCTCTCTTCTTGGTCTCTCTTTACCTTCCAAGGCCACAACACTGAATACCAGCACCTCGTCAGTGACATTTTTAATATGTAAACTGTGAGGAGAGAAACATTCAGACCAAAGCAGGATATCTCATGTCAACAGTGCAATACCCCCAGAGCTCCCAGGCCAGGAAGAGGGCTTCACTGACTTGACAAAAGTAGAGCTAAAATTCCTGCTTTCTCAAAAAACCATTCACTGAAAGTTAATGGGTAGTCCTGAGTGCTGGGATCTCTGTATCACGTGTCGATACCGCAAGCTAAGCTAATTGTATGAGTGACTGTTCTACTGCTGGGATAAAACAGCATAACCAAGGCAACCTATAGAGGAGTCTGTCTGGTCTTAGGCTCCCGAGGGATAAACATCCACCATGGTACGGAAACATGCCATCAAGGGACAGCCATGGCAGAGGGAGCAGGAAGCTGAGGGCACACATCTTAAACCACAAGCACAAAGCAGATAGAGGGAGTTAGGAGGTGGCAGGTGACATGAGTCTAAAGACTCCAAAAGCTTGTTCCCAGGGGCATAGTTCCTGCAAGTCCCCACTGGCTAAATCTACCCAAAGAATGCCACCAACTGAGCACCAAGTATTCAAGTACCCCAGAGAGGGGCCATTATCATTCAAACTACCACACTAGTTGAATACTAACCGGACTACAAGAAACATAAACGAGAAATACTTCTTCTCTAAACATAGAATCAAGAATTATGGTTAAACGTTTTCTTAGACAATTGTACTATTCAGATGAAACACTCCATTTCTGTTACAGAGGATTAGTTTTAATGCCCCGGAGGAAGGAGAGATTGAGGAAAAGGGCATTTGATGTGCATTGACTTCCTTATTCATTCATTCATTTGCTGGACAATTAGCTTGCTCAGAAAGCACAGGATGTGGGAGACAGGACACTGGCAAACCATAGGTGAGCCAGTGCCTGTGGGTTCTGTGTCCCAGCAAGAAAGCATATAAAAGTAAAACGATGGAAAATACTGGGACGGGAGCTGTAACTTGGCCATACCTGGGAAGACTAGCATCCTCCTATAACCAGGGCAGAAAGCCCTAGAATATGACTATGGGGTTTCCACCACTTACGAAAACAGCAAAGTAAGATCCAGTTGTTGGCCAAAGACAATACTGGTATTTGAGTTACTAGGACCTGTTTCTATGGAAAGGGAAAAAGCCTAGGATACCTGAACACATGCTGATAACTCTGCTCACTATGGATGTGGCTTTATTCTGAATACTTGGAAATGTATCTTATAAGACGTGATAATCCTCTTTACAAAAGCCAGACATACACATGATGTGTCTGTATTGAGTCCCTAAGCTTCTTGATTGATGGACCCTAATGTACGGTATTTAAGACCACTGAAGCGAATCCAGAGTGGTGGTTGCATATAATAGAAGGTAATTCTCCAATGATGTCACAGAAGCAGAAGTATCATATCTCCTGGTTCATTCACCTCAGTCATCAAAAACTCATTGATAAATAATTTTAAATGAATTGGGTTGTCCTCTGCACAAAGGGGGAAATCCCTTTATAAAACCATGAGGGCACATTTCTTTCAAAATAAAGCCTCTAAGATTCTATAGTTTTTATGTGGTGATTTTGTGTTTTAAAAATTCGTCCTCTCCTATAATCTAAATAAAGTTACATAAAAATTAAATGTACTTAGCCCATTGATATGACTCCCTAGATACCATGGCAGTATTTACATGCTCACCTGAATACCTGAGTGTGGTCCCTAGATTCTACATGGTAACAAGAGAGAATACATTGCACGCCACGCAGGTGCTGCAACATTGGTGTCCTGCTCTCACTTACACTTAAACAAGCATATACGAAAATGAATAAAATAAAACACATGTGTTGCTTCATGTATTGGTAGACTTATTTTCTCACATTTTCACTCACTTGGCAAAAATTTACCATAATGTGCTAGGTATTATACTTATGGAAGCAAGCTACAAACCATAGTCCCTGCCTTCAAGGGTAATTGTCACACAGGGTTTTACCAACTGGCCCCAGTAGAAATGGGTCTTAAGGAAAACAATATCACTCACCTTGGCCAAGAGCACATCAGAGCAAGATAACAGATAAAGTTATCTGCCCAGAGTCTTCTGGGAAGAACAGTTGAGAAACTCTCATGTTTAGGGCTTAGTTAAATTACGCATTAATTTAATAAGTCCCTTTGTCTTCCATTATATCATACACACAGCCGTGTTATCGTTTGACAGTTTCATACATCTGTATAATAAATTTTAGTCCTCTCTCACCCTATTCTCCTTCCTAATGTCCCTCCCTCTCTACTGGCACCCTTCTTTTCAACAGTCCCTATGGGATCTACTGAGTTTAGTTAGAGTTACTTGGCCTAGTCTACACTTGGAAGTAATTCAGTGAGACATAGGCAACTACCGGCAGCTACACTACAAAAGGAAGTGACACTCCTTCCCCAACCAGCTTAATATTGAGTGTGTTGGGTTTTGAGGAAAGGTTAAAAACAGAGATCACTAAATGTGGGATCAAAGCAATCTGCTAAAACCTTCTTAGAGGTCTTATCTCCGAGATGTGTCCCAAGGCTCGTATGAGAATAGTCTTGTCCTTTCTGGAAGGAAAATCCAACTGTGAATATATCCTGAAAGCAGGTATATAGGAAGAGCCACAAGGAAAGTGTATAGTTATTCTGCTGCACAGATATCCCAGAATCACCACAAAAGAGACATTGATGTGTGAATACAAAATGTGACTTCCGTTATAACAAAGAGAGACAGCATTCATTTTCTGTCATGAGATAAAGACCATGTTCTTGGCACCTTTCTATCCCCAGTGTCCTGAGCAAGAATGTTCTGATGGAGCTTTTTCTTAGCCTAGAACTAATGTCGAAAAAGTGAAGGATATGACAGAAATGACCTGAACTTAGGATCAGGGGAGATGGACCTGGGGGTACGGCCAATGCCCAATCAACCATTTGGCTTTTGAGCTAGTCCTGCATGACATTTTCCTAAATGAGCTGTAAATTAGAGAGGAAATGAGTCCTGAGTCACCTTGAAGCAGACCCAAGACACCTCAAGTTAGTGCCACCACTCCTCCAACTTAGAGAGACCAACACGCCAAGAAAATTGTGCAGAACTAGTGACTTTACTCTTGGAACTATGGAAAAATCCTCTACCACTGTCCCCATCCTGTATTACCAGGATATGCTCTGCCTCACTGGCTGGGAAGACAGTTTTTATTATTAGTTAATATTAACTTGTTTTACAGTCCCGATTGTACACTTTGGTAAATTTCGAAACACATGTGATTTTATAGAAATACTACTCTAGTAGAGAAAACAGAACATTCTCATGTTCTTCATACCCTGAGCCCTCTCTCCTTTGTCCCTTCCACTCAATTCCCACCCACAGAGGTAAGGTGGCAAGGAATTCTATATGCATAGAAAGTCTGAATCTATATAACTTCATGATATTAAGTAACGCAATGCATACTTTCTGAAGCTAGCTTCTGTCTTCCACATACTGCTTATTTCTGTGTGTGTTACAGGGAAGGTTCACTCTTTGTTCCCTTTGTGTGACTATATTCCACTACAGGACTAAACCACAGAGCTTTGCACATCCTGCTGGCTTGTTTCTAGCTCTATACTGGTAAGAATAAAGCTGCTATAAATACACCTCACTAATTCTTTATGGGGGACAAGCGTGCTTGCCTCTTTTGGGTCAGTATTGGAAAAGATCCCGAAAAGGAGAGGATGATGTTGACTTAACGGAACCATCTAAAAGTCGAAGCATTTTCCCATTTGGAAGCTGTAGCACTTAGCCCTCCATTAATGATAGAGGGCAACTGTAGTTGCCTCACAATGTCAGCAAAACTTGCTATCAATCACCGTTTTAATTGTGTCTGTCCTGGGAGATACTATAGTTTCTCACTGCAGTGTTACTCTACAATTTCCTAATAACTAATTGAATTCATGAGTTTTCGTGTTTATGTCTATTCTATTCATTTTATTTGTAATGCATCCATTAAAATCTACTTTTAAATGGTCTTTTTATTATTGGCTCATGTAGAAATTTTATGGTTTATTCTCCATTCTGGATATAAGACTTTTGTCCATTAGACATTTTGTAAGTGCCTCTTTCTAGCCCTTGGCTGGCCTAGTTAGTTTTTAGTAGATCTTCTGTTTATTATATAAGAGAGAAAGTTTACTTAATACTTTTTCCATTCAATGTTCATTATCTTCTACTAGGTGTTGAACATATTTCTTCATTGAAGTACTTGAAGCAATTGTCACATATCAATTCCAGAACTCATAAGACAATTGCCAAACTTACCTTGCTGCATTAATCCATTTGTCTAGCTGTAGTCCTTACTGCCCTATTTCCTTTAGGACTGTGATAGAGCTTGGAGTCACATAGACTAAATTGTTTAACTGTGCTCTCTTCCAGGTACCTTATACCTTTTACATAAATGTTAGAATTAAGTTGTTAATTTTATATTAACAATCTTAATTTTTAATCAATATTATATTTGATTGTTGGAGAGAGAGAGAGACCTATCACATACCATAATAGCTTGAACCAATTTTTCTGTCTTATTTACCTATCAAAAGGAGATGAGGGGTTGGGGATTTAGCTCAGTGGTAGAGCACTTGCACCTAGCAAACGAAGGCCCTGGGTTCAGTCCCCAGCTCAAAAAAAGAAAAAGAAAAAAAAGGAGATGAAAGAGAGGAGAGAGAGTCTTATCAAATCTCTCTCTCTCTCTCTCTCTCTCTCTCTCTCTGTGTGTGTGTGTGTGTGTGTGTGTGTGTGTATGTGTGTGTGTGTAGAACTCTGACCAATAGCCATACAAACACTCCTCAGTATCCATGAAAAATTGATTCCAATCTCACTAGGACACTCAACATCCTTCTACATAACTGGCATTAAGTTTATGAGTGTGAATAACATGTGTGCAACCTGCAATTTCCTTTAAATCTTCTGCAGATCACTTGTCATTCCAAATACAATCTGCATCTTGAAAACAGCTGTGCAGATAATGACCAGGACAAAGGCTGAATATACACAGCACAGATGCAATCTCCTTCTCAAATGCTTTGATCCACAATTAGTGGAATACATGGATCCAGACACACGGACACAGAACCCCAAATGCACGCACATGTATCTTCTATATACTTAACCCATTTTTAAAGCACTACTACAAATAAACACATGTTATTCTAGTCCTTGGCTTACCTTCATCCCACAAATTTTGTTGTTGTTTGTTTGGGTGTTCATTTTTTTGTTGTTGTTGTTGTTTCTTTTCTCTTTGCTTGTTTGTTTGAGACAGGTTTTCTACAGCATTGGCTGTCTAGGAACTCAGATTGTAGATCAGAGTGCCTCTGCCTCTTGAGTGCTGGGATAAAAGGTGTGCACCTCCACCATTTAATGTGTGTTCAGTTGTGTGTTTAGAAAGTTAGTTTCAAATTTCCCTTCTGAGTTCTTATTTGACCCATTGACAAGTATGTTACTTCATTCCCAAGCACTTTGGGCTTGTCTAAGCATCTCTCACTCCTTGGTTTCTTTTCTTTCCCCTTAATAATGTTAATTTTTTAATTCAAATATAATTATATAATTTCCTACCCTTCCTCCTTGTAACCCCTACTGTGTGCCTCCTTACCCTCTCTAAAATTCATGTTCTATGTTTTTATTATTTTTGTTTTATTTATATGTGTGGGAAATGGGGGAAGAGAATAGGTGAAACTACATTGTTAATTTATAGCTCAACATGTGATATATAGCAACATGTGTGGCTAAATATTCTATAAAATGTTGAAAAGAATGTTTATCAATATATACTTCATAAGTAGTGTTGATTTAAGCGGGATGGTTTTGTTCATATCATACAAGCACATATTGGGTTGTGCTGTTCGTACAACCATCATCATATGCTGGTATTCATGTTGTGAGTTTAAAATTCATTAGAACTTTACTTCAACTCTTTGTCTTTTAAATAAAGTAACAGATGCAGAACTTTTTCTAGTATTTTTTTCTGGCATTGTATACATAAAACCCATGCAGATTTGAATTCATGCAGATCTGGATTTCCAGGCAATGCAGTTCGACAGCAGTTATAAGCTATTACCTCAGGTAGAGGTCATCAACACACACTCACTGTAGTCGCTCCTGGAACAGAAGATACCAAAGCTTTGCAGTGTCTCAATTTTGGGGTGTCACTCACTCCCATCACGATGAACACTCAACGCACACCATAAAGTAGGTAAACATGTCTTTGTGGCTGTGCCTGTGGTAATTTTACAGACCACTGCGTTTTGCGTGCAGGGATGATTGCTGTGCATAGGTAGGCTTTGATTTGGAATCAAAAGAACAGAGGCGGGGAGGAAGAAGGAAAGGTGAGAAAGAGATTTGTTTGGATAGGCCAATGAAATCCTTTCCTCAGACCCTGCTTAGGCCAATCGCATGATGTGTTACATCACAATGACTCATTAAGCGTGTTTGTGCGATGGACCACAGTGGAAGCACTCAGGGTTGTGCGATTGGCTGTAATTAGTATGAATACTAATAGCTCAAGAAGACAAGGAAAGGAGTTCACTTAAGGACCAAAAGCAATAGTTTTATAAAGGAGACGGTTTATGCCAGACTTTATGCACATTTTGTGTTAAAACAATTTGCAACTTAAAGCACCTCAGTTCCCTTCTCTTGGTCCCCTGATTCCATTTAACACACTTGTTCCAGAACATTTTATAGCCATTCAGCAGCTAGCATTGATTTCCCTGCCTGAGCTTAGAAAATATGATCACACAATGTTCTCTTGCTTAGAGTTTCAAGGAGAAAGTGTAATTATGTTCTTGAAATGTTTCAATTTTATTTGTTCTATAGCCATCGACAGATAAGAAACATTTGTTTTTAAGGAGAAAGGAACCTCTCTATTCTTTCTTCTTAATCAAATGGATAAAAAGCATATAGCGCTCTTATTGAAGTGGGTGGTGTAAGTAAATAATGTTATATAATTTCTCACAGTGGCTTGACTAGTTTGTCTTTAGTGGTTTGACTTTATATAAGTTAACAGACAGTAGCTAAAGAAAACATTGACATGGTTTGGACAAAGCTTGGGGTTCAGAGATGCCTTAGGTTTCTCTTGCTGTGATAAAACATCACAACCAAAAGCAAGTTGGGGCAGAAAGGTTTTACCTAAGCTTCCAATTCTTAGGTCACCAAAGGGAGGCAGGAACTCAAGGCAAGAAGTGAGGAATCAGGAACTGAAGCAGAGGCCGTGAAGGAACACTGCTTACTGGCTGGCGGGCTGGCGGGCGAGCGGGCTGGCGGGCGGGCTGGCGGGCGGGCGGGCGGGCGGGCAGGCTTGTTTGCTTGCTTATGCCTTGCTCACCCTACTCTTCTCATAACTTAGGATCCGCTGCTTACGATTCCCACTACCCACAGTAGGCTGGACCTGCCAACATCAATTATTAATCAAGAAAGGGCTGGACGAGCTTGCCTATAGCCCTGATGAATAGAGACATTTTCTCACTTGAGATTTCTCTTCGGAACTAACAGGAGCTTGGGTCAAGCTGCTGAAACACTAAATGGCATGACAGTGTACGAGCGGGAGCCCTGTAGCCCCCAGAGCACTGATGCAGAACCTGCTCCAGCAGAGAAGCCAGAGAGCAGCGTATTCTTAAACTTGTGTTTTTTGGGGTTGTGTAAATGCTACTCATAATATCCATTACTATAGCCTTAATAGTTTGCGAAGGTTCTGTATTTAATTTTTCAACTTTGAACAATTAAAACGAGCAACAAACCGCCCTCAGACTTTTAATCCTGATACGCGAAATCCGTTTTTGTTTTTACCCAAATCTGAGGCAACGTGGAAGAAAAAGAAGAAATTCTCAGAGCCAGGAGATGGAAGAGCCTTCTGGTTCCCTCTAACACGTTTTTCTTGTTGAGATTTGGTGTTAGCGGAGGACAGTTCTATCCTTGCCTCAACCCTGGCATCTTTGTTGCCCTGCGTTTCATAGTTAATCAATCTCGGGAAATCCTATGGCTTCAAGTACATCTAGAATCTGGACAGTTTTTATGAGGGCCATGGCTGTCACTAGCCATCTACCATCTTCTCAGCAAATTCCTGCATCAGCCTGTTTCCAATTTTTACTTCTCTACAGCCAAGGCTCAACCCAGCATCTGGGGCGAGCGTCTTAAAACCAATGTCGATCTGTTTAGAAGTCTGCAATGGTTTTGTTTGTTTCTTGTTCATAAAAACGCAAAAGCCAATAAATCTCTGGACCTAGATGCATGGCTTACATCAACTGACTGTGACCCCCAGTGTCATCCCAGTGGGTGGTGGAGAGTTCAAGCTATACTTGCATACATGACAGAATAGGGTACTTCTTACATCTAGAAAGCGATGGGACTTTATGAGGCCAAAAAGTCTTCCTCTCTCCCATGTGAATGCCTTCTTCTCACTGATGAATAATAAAAAATTCAGCAAGACCATATAACTTTAATTTGCCTTAGATAACGAAAACATATTACTGGAAATTTCTGTATTTAAAAGTATGTGAACTTCTCTTCTTGGCAATACACTTGAGTCGATAAGAGGCAGTAAAGAGAGGAGAACGTACAATAAAAATCTTACACAGTAAGGACTACAAACTTTAGCTGAAACATGTTTTTATGAAGTACCCAAACTAAAAATGATTCACATTAAAAATGTACTGACCATGTAAAACTTCAATGTAAAAATAATAGTGTACGTTCATTGCAGTAATTCAAAGACTGCAAATACATAAATAATATAGTTTTTCATTTATTTTCAAATTTTTATAAGAAAGTATTTTTTAAAACAAATCTTTGTCTTCCCTTTCTAAAATCCATGATTTTATTATACCTTGGTGTATACTATACTTCTGCTGAACCATTGTTAAATTTAAAACAGATTCCAGTGGAAAATGAATTAAGCTTTAGACTTAATTCCTTTCTTTATTTAGGTTAAGGATGTTTGTCAAAAACTAAATGCAGATTTCTGTAAAATATTTGAATATGAATATTGCATTTAAAAGATTAAATACAAAACATATCATCTCTGATTATGTTTCTAAATCTGGCAACCTGGTTTACTGAGCAAGGCTGTCCAAGCTCATGCATTCTCCTACAGGAAGAAATAAGATGCTTTTTCTCCAGTACAAATTTGCATAAGCACATTCCTAGAATCATCCCCCCCTCTTTCTTCCTTTCTTTCTTTCTTTCTTTCTTTCTTTCTTTCTTTCTTACTTTCCTCCTTTTTTCCTTCCTTTGTTCCTTCTTTCCTTCCTTTCCTTTCCTTTTCATATTGAAACTACAGAAGAAAAGACAGCTGCTAAGATCTAAGATTGCTGAAATCCTCACCCCATGACAGACAGTGCGATCACTGCACACAGGTCATGAATTAGTTCCTAAAAGCCATCCAAGGGGGAGGGGTTGGGGGCTTATGGACAGGAAACTGGGAAAGTGAATAACATTTGAAATATAAATAAAGAAATATATCCAATAAAAAAAAAGAAAAGGCAAAAAAAAAAAAAAAAAAAAGGTATCCGAACAAGTGGAGAGGTTTGCAGGTAAAAGAGCAGAAGATAGAGAACGTGAACTCTCAGTGCTGAGACCACTGTAGGGCAAGGCAGCACTAGAAGAAGCAACTTGGCTTGAGGAACAGAGCCATGTGGTATTTAGAAGCCTGGAAATCTGCAGTCAGCGAAAACAGGGTCCCAGTCAATGAATGTTAGCTACCAACTGCCTCGGTCTCCTTTTAAACAATACTCAAAAATGTCTTTAGATTCCCAGTAGGAGCTAGAACTTACTAAGAAGGAATTTCCAAAGCTCAGATAATCTGTTCAAATAAATATTTCTCTGCTTTAAAAGCAGTGTCTACACCACTTCCAAGTTCTAATTGATCTTTGGTCATTTTTCATATTCTGGTAACTATGCTGTAGTTTTACCTGGCTATACAGGCCTGTAAGTAGGGAAGCAAAGGAAGTGACATTACAAGTTCAAGACCTCCCTAAACTACACAGCCAGTTAGATAGCTCAGACGCTGTTTCAAATAAGAAGTAGAAAGATGGTAGATTAGTGTTTGTCTAGCATACGCAAAACCCTAGGTCTAAGCCAAGTTCTACAAAAAGGATGAATAATAAATTAAGTTATATGTGTTACATGTTAAATAAAATCATGTTATATATAAACATATATGTGTGCACTCACATACATAAGAATTGAAAACACACACAGGGGCGGGGAAGAGAGAGAGAGAGAGAGAGAGAGAGAGAGAGAGAGAGAGAGAGAGAGAGAGAGATTCTTTTACTGAAAATTTATATATTTTCCCTACATAGCCCCAGTTGGCCCCAGCCACAGCTTCCCAAATGCTAGCTATGTTCCTAACCATGTACCACTATACCATGATCAGTTGAAAAATCTCTTCTTAAAAGATGCTCCAACATATAACAAGGACACATGCTCCACTATGTTCATAGCAGTTTTATTTATAATAGCCAGAAGCTAGAAAGAACCCAGATGTCCTAAAACAGAGGAATGGATACAGAAAATGTGGTACATCTACACAATGGAATGCTACTTAGCTATTAAAAACAATGACTTAATGAAATTCTTAGACAAATGGATGGAATTAGAAAATACCATCCCGAGTGAGGTAACCCAATCACAAAAGAACATGCATGATATACAAAAGCTCAGAATATCCAAGATACAACTCACAAACCACATGAAGCTCAACAAGAAGGAAGATCAAAGTGTGGCTGCTTCAGACCTTCTTAGAAGGGGGAGCAAAAATACTCACAGGAGAAAATATGGAGACAAAGTATGGAGCAGAGACTGAAAGGCCATCCAGAGACTGCCCCACATGGGGATCCATCTGATATACAGACACCAAACCCAGACAATATTGCTGATGCCAAGAAGTGCATGCTGAAAGGAGCCTAATACAGCTGTCTGTTGAGAGACTCTGTCAGAGCCAACCTCTGAGAACTGAGAACAGGGTCTCCAGTGGGGGAGTTAGAGAAAGGACTGAAGGAGCTGAAGGGGTTTGCAACCCCATAAGAAAAACACAATATCAACCAACCAGACCCCTCCCTTACTCCTACCCCCAGCCCTGAGCTCCCAGGTATTAAACCACTATCACAAGAGAACACAGGAATGGAACAATGGCTCCAGTTGCATATGTAGCAGAGGATGGATATGTCAGGCATCAATAGGAGAAGAGGCCCTTGGGCCTGTTAAAGCTCGATGTCCCAGGGTTGGGGAATATCAGGGCAGGGAGGTTGGAAGGGTATATGGGAGGGTGAGGGAGCATCCTCATAGAAGTGGGGATTGGGAGGTGGGATAGTGGGTTTCTGGAGGGGAGACCAGAAAATGGAATAACATTTAAAATGTAAATAATAAATAAATAAAATGAAAAAAATCTTTTTTTTCTAGAATACATGAAAGTTACTAGCTCTCTTCTTTCCTCTCCTCCTTTCTTCTTTGCTCCATTTCTTTTCTTTCCTTTCTTCCTGTTGTCTTCCTTTTTTTTCTTGGCTTCTCTTTTCATTTTAGAACATGAAAAAAAATGGCCACAGTAAGAAAGTTGCCCAAGGAAACACAACAGAGCACAACCCTCTACACTCAGCTCTCAGTAAGTCACATCCTAGTCTCCTGATGCCATTTTAGAACACAATGGACCAAGCAGTCATTGGGAGTGTCCTAGCATTAGAACCGAAGCAGGAGTCAGAAGACTGGGACAGTCTGGAAACTAAGCCAACAAGCATAGTTGAACATACTTGGGGGTCATCTTCATTTATCCAACAGTTTTTCCCTAGGAAGGAAAACAAGTCCTATCTTCTGTGCAAACTCCATCAAGTTAATAGTAGCTGCCCAGAGATCCTGTTCTCTTTGCCCTCACTCACAGATCACTATGAAGACTTTATATTTCACATGCACATTAAGTAGGAAGGGGGACCATACGCTACACACTTCCTAGCTATTGACTCTGTTACGGGGTCCTCTTAGATACAGTACAACTCAAACACCAGGTCTATGCAGATGACAAAGGTTTATTGTAATCAATCAGGGCCACAGAACAGACTTGAGAGTGAAACTGCAACCCCAGGCCCAAGTGTTACAAAGCTTTTAAGCTTGAAAACCATGAGCATCTGTGTCAAGTTACATTTTTCCACCAATCAGAATTTAGAGATGGGGAACTTCCTTAGGAACATGTCTTGGTGGTACATTTATCCTCTTCTCACTGGTTGGTTTATTCATGTCTCAACTTGCCAAGCAGGATGTCAGTTACCCAGGGAGGTCTTGGGAACTTTATTTAATCTCTATTCAAAATGGAAGTGTACTCAAAATGTCTTCAGTTTGGCTTCTTCTTACGGCCGCAGGAGGAAGAAACAAACAGCTCCCGTGACCTTTCACATACTTCACATATGTCCTCTTATCAAATATTCATGATGCCACTGAAGTAAAATTTAGAAGCTCCATTTTGGAGATAAAGAAAACCTTTCTCTGAGCAAGTATCTGATTGCTACTTACTAAAAAGGGGGAGGAGGTAAGAGTAATAACAGAGACACAGGGAAGTGAAGGCACTCGTGTGTATTTATATACCCTGATAAAGTGTGTGTTTGTGCCTATCACTCAGGAAGGACCTAGGTACCAATGTCCTCATATGTCCCTATTCCCAATACTTCATTATCCCTCACTCCTGTGTGTAATATACAGTCTGGATTCTAAATTTCCTTTCTTTGAGATACACTTCAAATGATATTTTCCTTTTGCAAATCGTTATAAAATTTGAAAGAATTTTACTCAAACTTTCTTGTTCTTCCTCCTGGACTAAGAGGTTATTTTAGAACAATAGACAAGAAAACACACCTAGAAGAATAGAACTCATTATCAGCGCTGTTGGTACCTGGACCTGCATCTTGTCTTAGTCATGTTTTTCCTCTGGGCCTTTGTACCCCAGAAAAGTTGGAGCTACAAATGCTGTGATTTCTCCAAGTTCAAAACTACTCAATAGAAAAAGTCAAGAAGGTGCTGGTGGGAAACAAAGAATGAATATATCCTTTGTTTCTTGTTTTTTTTTTTTCCAAATCATGAGAACTATTTCAGGACTTGTTTGCCTCCTGCTACCTGAAAGCTATCGTTAGAGCCAGAAGCCCAAAGACGGGCAAGCATTCACTCAGTGTTCACGTACCAAGCACTGAAAAAGAAAGAGGGTTATTTAAAGTGGTGTCTATCGAGCATGGATCTGTCCTACATTTTGGAATAATGATGGTGTTTAAATTAAATATATGACACCAAGCAACCATGATCTTAAAAGTTATCTAGATAAATTTCTGAGCACAGTAAAAAAGGCACGTTACTTCTTGTGCAGCCGTGGAAGTAATCGGAGTAGCTCCATGCATCAAAGCATGTGGGGTGGCCTTCAAACTAAAGCCATGATTGGAGACAGGGGAGAATGAACAGGAAGTGGTACCAGGTGGTCCAGAGGTTGGAAAGTGCACAATATAAAAAAGAAGAAAGATTTGTTTGGAATGAGACAATAGTCCCTGGAAAGGAGTAGTGGTAGACAAAGGAGATGTTTTATTTTTAACATTCAATGTTTTCTAATTGAAAAACAAAATTCAGCCATCTTCCAGATTATGTATTAGTTGAATATCAGGTAAATTGGGAAAGGAAAAAAAAAAGATGCTGGAAATGAGGAGGATTAGAACCACTTTCAAGATCCACCATGAACTAACAAGAACCCAGACTGCTACAATTACAGTCACAATAACAAAAATAGGACAGATATAGGAAGAGATAGTGATCACAAGATCCACTAATATCTAGTGCATGTTTGCTATGCACTATGCTGAGAAGACATAAAGAACACATTTAATCCTATCAATAGTCTAAGAAGATACGTTTTAATGGATTCAGTTTCACATATACAAAAGCCAAGGCAAAGAAAGGTTCTAAGAGGGTACTTTCCTTGCCTATGTTTCTAAAGCCACCTTGCTTATACATTCTGAAACACTACTTCTCTGCAGAAATGGAGCTGGCATGCTAATGAATGATCCTCTTGGAGAACCATGACTTGTATCAGAATGAGTAAAATTATAAATGAATACGATCATCTTGCTTAGTTGTCAATTTGACTGGATTGAAAGTTTCCTGGGAGATTAGCAAATCTCATCTCTGATGTTACTGTGAGGACATTTCATAGGGGCTGTGATATGATGAATGGATTAACTCATCGAAAGATTCTCATATAATGGCATTATTGACAAGTGAAAAAAACGAGAGGTGGGACATTTTGGAGAAAAATGTCACTAGAGGTGCATTCTTGGAGGTTCTATCTTTCCCTAAATTCCTTTCTCTAATTCTGGCTGTTGGAAGCTCCTTCAACATAATCACACCACCAAGCACAGCCCCAGGAACACAGAGCCAAGGACAGAACCCCCAGAAACCGTGAGCCAAAATGAATCCTCCTTTCCTTCAGTTGTTTCAGGAAACATAATTGGTAAAAACAAATGCCCCCACATATCCAGAGCATGTGCTCTTATCTTTAGCTATTCTTTAATAATTGACCAGCTCCACTGACCAGAGAGCAATTGTCCTCAGTTACCTGCATGAGTCAGGAGTTCCTGTGAACTATATAAAGGAAAGGAGTTCCTACCCAATCCCCACTCTGTGATGGCTAATTACATTCTATGTGTGGGGAGGTATTGGGGTAATGTTTCATCACGTTGTACTAAAGTATGTTTCTGTATTTGCATTTGTTAATTTTGTCCCAGCAGAGATCTAAGTCCTGGCAGGATTCTGGTATTGTCATTTCTATGGCCCATCACCAGGTTTTCTATTTTGTAAATATCTGTCCTTCCTCTCCTGCCTAAATGCCATCTAGAAGTGGATCAGAGGTTGTCTCACTACTACTTGGTTATAATAAAGATCGTACAGACAATAGCTTGGGCAGGAAGGAGAGGGTGGAACTTCCAGGCAGAGGTCTGACACATGGGGAAGAAAGCAGAAGCCAGAGAATCAAGAGTGGACCTGGAGGGGAACAGACATGGAGCAGAGATGGATAAAGCTAGCCACTTGGTTGCTGGCCAGAATGTCAGGTTAAGCTAGCTGGGCGACTGCCCTGGCAAAAGGCCTAAGCTTTAAACTATAGAAGCCTCCATGTCATTATTTATTTATACCACGTGTGGGCCCAAGAAAGTCCCACTATGGAAAGGGAAGTGGTTTTCTTACAAGTAAGCTAAAGATGTCCATAGAAAACCCTCCTAAGTTTCTCTTAACCAGTCAAACTGGCTCGTGAACATTCCTTTCTATCTCTGCAGCATAAGACCCAACTTAAGTAGAACCAGTGACAGAGAATACCAATTCCTGCAGAAGGACAAGCCACAGGAACCTGTTTTGGTGGGATATGGGGATAGTCTCCCACTTTAACTTTCTACTTCTCAGAGCTGAGATTTAAAGAAATAAGCAGTTCCACTGTGGAATAACCTATCAAAAGTCTATATTTGCACAGCCACCACACCACTTTCTTTCTTGTTTATTTTATTGCATTTGTTATAACCTAGGCATACAATGATGTAAGCAACGGAAAATTGTAAAACAAAGGAGAAGTATATGGAATGATTAAAAATAAATCTTTAGGAGTGAAAATACTATCCCAGCTACATAAATTTCAAAACGTAGGCCATTGCTCTAACTGCAGTTTCCCCCAGTTTCCTGTCCTCTTCTCTAGCTCTCTCACATCTTTGTTCCAGCCAGTGAAATTCAGTGCAGAAAAGAGCAATGAAACAATTTCTACATTCTGAAAAGCTAATCTCGACAGCAGGTGATTGGTATGACTTCACATTCCTCCTTAAGGAAATATTCTCCCTGTCAAGGCTATCAGGGAATGTCCTCTCTGCCAAAGTTAATGACTCCATAATAATCAGAAACAGCACAAGTCCAGGAGGCAAGAATGTGTCAATGTCTTAGCAAAATAGCAAATGCTATGACCTTCAGGACAGCCCTTAAGGCTATGGGAAAGAACTCTGAAAACATGAGTTCAAAAATATATAATTTCTCAACTATGCAAAATATAAGGATGCAATGTGAATTAAATGAAGGGCCTCACAGACCTAAAAACACACACACACACACACAAAACAAAAAAACAACAAACACACACAAAAACAAAAAAAAACACCAAACAAAACACCCACAACAAAAACAAAAAAAAAAAAAAAAAACAGAGGCAGCTGCTCTATGAGCTAGCTTGTGAGAAAGATTCAAAAGCAGACAGGCAAATTCCTAGGAAAGTGTAAATTTTGGGCCCAGATGAGAGAGCAGTCTTGGAGCTGGATCTCACCCAGTTACCTTATTGTCTGTATTTACAAAGTCAGACAGATCTCTGAATTCATTGCAATGTTAAGAAAAATGGGCTTGCTGTCTTTTCCTAGGAGTCAAGGGGCTAAAGTCAAAAAATGCTAATTCACGGGATAATCAAAAGGGAACTTGGAACGGGCAATTTAATGCATATGTAAATGAAAGATTCAGCTGTGGTCTGTGAGAGCTGAGCTAGCTATATGAGTGGTCTGGAGATCTCCAGAGAAAGCTATCTCAAGCAGAACATAAGGCTATTAGCTTGTACCCCACAATTAATTTCAAGTCATTCTTTTCACAGCTCCCAAACAGCCCTTCTTCAGACACCCTCTCCACGCTGAGGTTGGTTTTTGGCAATATAATCTCTCTTAACATTTTAGAAGAGATGCCCTTATGTATTAAGCACTCAAAGAACAATTCTCAACCTCTGGGTGGTGACCTTTCACAGGGGTAAGACCACAAAACACACACACACACACACACACACACACACACACACACACACACACAAACAAAAAACCCACAGATATATTTACAATTCATAACATTTAGTGAAATTACAGATATGAAGTAACAATGGAAATAATTTTATGGTTGGAGGTCATTGCAATATGAAGAACAGTATTAAAGGGTTACAGCATCAGGAAGATTGAGATTCATTGTCCATGGATAGCATATCCTTACTACAGATCTCCTCAGGACCAGGTACTCTGCTAGGTGAGGATAAAATACCACACCTACCTCTAATTCTGAGGGTCACACACTGCTATTTGTTGCTGCATGTTTTTGCTTGGGCACCATCTTAGAATTTGTATTGCCAAGCCAAACACCATGACAAAAAAGCAAGTTGGGGAGGAAAGGACTTATTTGGCTTACACATTCATATCACAGTTCATGAGCAATAGAAGTCAGGACAGGAACTCAACAAGGGTAGGAACCTTTGGGCAGGGCCTAAGGCAAAGGCCACAGAGGAGAGCTGCTTAATGGCTTCTTCCCATGGCTTGCTCAACCTGCTTTCTTATAGAACTCAGCCCAGGGATGGCACCACCCACAATAGTCTGGGGTCTCCTCCATCAATTTCCAATTAAGAAAATGTCTTACATTCCCGCCTACAACCTGATCTTATGGAGGTATTTTCTTAATTGAGGTTCCCTTCCTTAAGATAACTTTAGCTTCTTTCAAGTTAACATAAAACTATTTGATACACATGCCCCAAATTAATAATAATGTGTGTTTTTGAAGGGTTATAAAGAAAATTGAATAACATATAACAAAGATTGATAAATGTATGCAAAAAACTACAGCATTTACTGGGTGGTATTTAAAGAATAAATTCCACATGTCCTATCACAATAGAGAATGAAATGACTACGTAAGAAAGATGTTTTCAGACCAGTAGAGGGAAATTGACATGTGGGATTATGTTTGAACAAGGATGTTTGAAGTTGATAAGAGTTCATCAGTCTCAAAAGACAAAATGGAATAAACAAAGGGAACAGAACCCCTGCTCAAACAGTAGGGAAGGGTGGATCTCAGGGTTTGCTGTCAATTGGTTGCTTAACTATGGACAGCTCTGTGTACAGAAGGCAGAGCAGGATGGGGTGGGGAATGGGAGGGAATGAGGAATATTGTAAAGGGCCTCACAATTTGACCGAAGACTAGAACTTCAACTGGAGAGTAAATAGTTATCACCAAAGATTCTCAAAAGAAGAGAATGAAGAATTACAGCCAATAATTCAAGCAATGGTACAAAAGTGAATTGTAAAGAAGGGTTAGGCTTTGACTTCAGATGGAATAATAGGGACCAGACCTAATTTTCTATCAATACAATCTCATAGATTTATGCTCTAGACAAAAAATGAAACAATCTTTTCAGAGATAGACAATAGGCAGTTGTCCAAAGTCTGTCAGGGAGGGAAGTTATATGTGCCAGGACAATAGGATGAAAATAAAATCTGCAATGAGGAGTAGAAGAAATCAACACCAACGGACCCAGAAAGGAGGACAATGACAAGATTTGTGAGGTGTATTTAAATTTAAGCCTTTATTCCAGGTATGCAAATACAGAAGAAGTGGAGGCACACATGCACATGCTCGCCTCTCCAGTGACACTTTACACATGAGAAACTGAACTTTTAAAGGCAAAAGACAAGTTGTGGGTGAAAAAGTATGCTGTCTGGGAATCACAACAACCAGACGCTACGGAAAAGAGTCTCAGACTAAACTCATTGAATGGGCATCTACACACACAAACGTCCAGACAACACCTGAGGTTTTTATATTGAGTCACATCCCTGTATAAATCTGTCTGTTAATTCAGACATACACATCTTTCCAGGGTGGGATGAGAAGAAAAAGATAACAAGGCTTCAGAAAGCTGAAAGAGGAAAACAATAGTAGTTTCAATGACTAGTTCTGTGTCGTAGGGTATACTCCTATGCACCTGCTGTTTCGCAACAGGAAGATAAACTCTTGGTTTTTCTAGGAATCTCTCATCATCACCACCCCTTACTAGTAATAGCTTTTGACTGTTAATTTTACAACTCTCAAGAGAAAAGACGACATGATAAAAATCTTCATTCTCATAAAGCGATGCCTTGTTTGTTTGGTGTGAGATAAGCAGACACTAATATCATCTACTTCATTTCTAATCACCAGGGATAGACTAGCACAAAGAAAACAATTTAGGAGGATAGCTCAGGGACAAAGGAAAATAAAAGAACAGAAGAGAAATGATAGGCATGTGTCCCCCAGAGGACGGGAGTGATGAGTGAGGGAGGGATCTGGGTAATTGAAGACTAGCCAGAGACTTAAAATAGCATGCTTCCCAGACCCTTAATGAAACAGGCTTCTTTTTGAGTTTTGAAAGCTCTGGTGGTTTTTATTTTTATTGTCTCTCGCTCGTGTTGTTTCTTTCTTATGTATGTTCTTGCCTTACTTCAAGCTTTCGTCCACTGCCAGAGTATTCACGGTCCTTGGACCTCCTACGTGAAGTTCCTCAAAGGGATTCTGCATTCAGTTCAAAATGCAAGGAGACAGAGAAGTTTCAGTCCAGAATAACTGCTATTTTAAGAATCACAACACACAATCCAGAAGAATGAAATGACTCAAAACAGGCAACCCCTCGAGGAAGCATAACAATAACCCATAAAAAGTAATTAAACCATTCCGAGTATACTCCAAAGAGGTCACAAGAATTTAATTACGAGCTTCATAGTTACTTCATGAAAATTTACACCAACACCAGAGGCAAGAAATCACCAAGCTGGGAAGGACAATGTTACATAGTGCACCTTGATGTCTTTCACAAGGAGTTACTAGAGGTCTCTTGTGGAAGCATCTTTTCTTCTGAGTAACTTTCAAAGGCCCTGAAATATACACTGGAGACACTGATGAGAGGGTAAAGCCCTTATACTTGAGCTGCCATGAAGAAAGGTAATAGTAATGCATCCATGTTCCTCACGATCATCATAGCACCACCCTGGGGACATGCCAAACAAAACACATATAATTGATTAAATGAACAAGGTAGGCGAGGTCTTTTCCAAGATTCATTTATCTTTATCGCATGTGCTTGGGTGTTTTGCCTGCATCCATCCATGAGCTCCATATGCATTCCTGGTACCTGCAGAGGTCAAAAGGCAGCACCACTGCCTCTGGAACTGTTAGGCCAACCTGAATCTACTCCCTGAGGTTGGGACACTTTAGCCTTCCCCAAAAACATGCAGCCAGGAGAAGAGGTTAATGATAACAGCAAATTACAACTTCTTAGGATGGGAAAAGGGAGGGGTGAGGCTGGCTGTGTGACTGGGATGGACAAAGGAACACTGTAAGAATTGAGCCTTCTCCTGTGTTTTCACAGGGGGGGACAGTAGCTGAAAAGATTCTGGGGCTTTGAGAGGACCCGAGAGAAGAATGCTGGAGAGATTTGTACCACCATGCTGAATTCTTCTATACCTGCCCATTCCAGAATCCCAAACAATGCTTGACTTACTGTTGCATGGGCCTACTACCTACGTGTAAGTTATGTGTCCCCTTAGGGAGTGGAAATGAAGGAAAGAAAGCCAAAACACAATTGCTCTTGGAGAAAAGTCTTAAGGACAAATCTCTGGACACCTATGCTTAACTGTGAGACAATACTGAAAATCATCATTTCAGATTCAACAACTTAGAAAAACAATTGTTAAAAACAGAGTATAAGGGTTGGGGATTTAGCTCAGTGGTAGAGCGCTTGCCTAGCAAGCGCAAGGCCTTGGGTTCGGTCCTCAGCTCTGAAAAAAAAACAAAAACAAAAACAAAAAAAACAAAACAAAACAAAAACAGAGTATAGATGATATCCTTGCCAATTGACACCTATTGATTGTGAGACAATAACATACAAATCTATAATAGCAAGTGCAATCATGAGTTAGAATTAGGTGTTCTACCCCCTCAGAAGCACGACTCAGAATTCAAATATGAGAAATTTGTCTGTGTACACTTCCCACATATAGCTCCTCTCTGCTACATGAGAGAACACGGCAAGTGGTCCAAATGCAGGCAAGTACAGACAGACTGGAACATATTCTTTCAGCTGAAAAATTTTATGGGTTTTGACCTTTTAATAACATGTGTATTTGACACCACCCATTTAGCGCTCAGATGTACGTTGTTGTATCTTATTAAGGGTTTCGCTAAATTATAAGTTCTTTGACAGCGTGTATGTTCCCGTAGGGTAGGTATTTCATTTCCTCTTGATATAACTTGCCTTTAATAGGTGTTCAGGTTAGAGCAAATAAGGAATTCTACACTTTCCACTTTCTTCCCTGCTTTCTTTCTTCTTCTCTCTTTCTCTCCCTCCCTCCTTCCCTTTACAATCTAGTTTTAAAAAGATGTATGTTCCAAAATTTTACCCATAACCTCGGACTCAAAAGTTAAGCCAAATTTCCCACTCCATATAATGTTTGAGTTAGTAGTAGATCTCTAAATTAGCTCACAAAAGACTACGTAACAGATAAGGCAAGCAGCGTAAGTTAGCTTTTCCATGAACCGCAATAGAAAAGTCATACTGATAAAAGGTTGCCAGGATCAGTTCCGAATCCCATGGTTTCATACCATGAAGAGTGTCCTGAAATATTAATAGATTCAGTAGTCATTATAGCAGATGATCTACAATGTTAAACCATGGAAAACTAAAATGCCTGCAAGCTTAAAGGGCCACTCACTCTTTCAATCAACAGCATTAAAAAAATCTTTAACGGTGATTTTGTGTTAGCAGAAGAAAGGTCACACCAACACCAACACAATAGCAGCCTTCAGTAACAACAACCAGTGGTACCCCTGCATATAAATTAATATTTCACTCTGATTTGCTGAGAAAAATCTTTATACAACAAAATGGACATAAAGGTTGTGGACAGAGCAAGAGAAGACCCTTGTACAGTTTTTCAGTTAGCAAAGCCCATACATTTCAAAGAACTGCTGTATACACAAGTACTATCCCAACTATAAATCCATGAGCTCACATTTGTTTAAATCCTCTTACTATCATCTTTAGTAGAAAGCATCTCTCAGAAGGTTCAGATCAAGAACCCTGACTACCGACAGAATGTTTCTCTTTGCCTTGTGTCATTGTCTATTTCAGACACAGAAATAGCTGTAGTATCCTATCATTTGTCTGGTTTCCCACTCGTAACTAATCCTTAGAGTCAAATTCAAGTTGCCACACTGAAGAAGGGGATGCTTGCTCTCAACCACCTGTTTTGTAATTAGCACAATTAACTAAAGATGGTTATGCTTCCCATGAACATACCCTGAGATGTCTCTTTGCCAACAGAGAAAGCTAAATCAGTTGGTCTAACTCTTCAGCAAAACTTAAATCAAAAAGTCAATTTCTAATATCTGGATTGCCAGCGCTGCAAAACTGGCCTACAGCTGATTCTCAGTCACCAACACATTTATTCAAGGCACACTGTCTAGCTGATTCTGTCTCTCTGTGTCTAAATTTTGTTTGTTAGATGCTACTATTGAAATTTTGGTATAGATGCAAATGTTTATAGGATGAATCTAGGATAAAACGAGCCAAAGACCCAAGGCTGAGCCTGTAACTCCAAAAAAATCACAGGGTGGAAGAGGAGAACACACCACAGAAGGACTGTAAGAAATGAGGAAAAGATTTTTTAAAAGTGGCAGGTGGAGGAGAATGGCTAAGATCAAAACTCAGGTGACAGCAAATGCTGGCGAGGATGTGGAGAAAGAGGAAACTCCTCCATTGTTGGTGGGATTGCAGATGGTACAACCATTCTGGAAATCAGTCTGAGGTTTCTCAGAAAATTGGACATTGAACTGCCTGAGGATCCAGCTATACCTCTCCTGGGCATATACCCAAAAGATGCCCCAACATATAAAAAAGACACGTGCTCCACTATGTTCATGGCAGCCTTATTTATAATAGCCAGAAGCTGGAAAGAACCCAGATGCCCTTCAACAGAGGAATGGATACAGAAAATGTGGTACATCTACACAATGGAATATTACTCAGCTATCAAAAACAATTACTTTATGAAATTCGTAGGCAAATGGTTGGAACTGGAAAATATCATCCTGAGTGTGGTAACCCAATCACAGAAAGACATACATGGTATGTACTCATTGATAAGTGGCTATTAGCCCAAATGCTTGAATTACCTAGATGCCTAGAACAAATGAAACTCAAGACGGATGATCAAAATGTGAATGCAGATCGCCTCCTGAGAGACACAGCCAGAATACAGCAAACACAGAGGCTAATGCCAGCAAGAAACCACTGAACTGAGAACAGGACCCCCGTTGAAGGAATCAGAGAAAGAACTGGAAGAGCTTGAAGGAGCTCAAGACCCCATATGTACAGCAATGCCAACCAACCAGAGCTTCCAGGGACTAAGCCACTACCCAAAGACTATACATGGACTGACCCTGGACTCTGACCTCATAGGTAGCAATGAATATCCTAGTAAGAGCACCAGTGGAAGGGGAAGCCCTGGGTCCTGCTAAGACTGAACCCCAGTGAACTAGACTGTTGGGGAGAGGGCAGCAATGGGGGAGGGTTGGGAGGAACACCCATAAGGAAGGGGAGGGGGAGGGGATGTTTGCCCGAAACCGGGAAAGGGAATAACACTGAAATGTATATAAGAAATACTCAAGTTAATAATAATAATAAAAAAAAGTGGCAGGGTGGGAGGACGAAATTAAAAGAAAAATATTTCTAAGACAAGGAGGAATAGTAAAACCACCAAAAAGTGGTGCTGATGACTAAAACATGAGCAGATTTGCTTTCAGAACATTATTGATCGTGAGGGAAAACTGTCTCTAGGTTGGACAGAGATCCTATCCAGACACTAGTCACTTGTAAAGAAAGGGATAGCACATGACTCTTCTTCTTTGGAATGAAAATCCAAACAACTGCAATGGCCTGAATCTCATGAGAATTTCACTGCTGGTGACCCAATAGGCCATGCATGATACCCACAATGACATGGGGATTCACCTCCTTGGAACAACTGCAATCTTAGGAGAGTCACATATGTTGGCAATGATGTACAATTGTAACTCCCATATGGTACAAGAATAATGAACGACCTCTGAAAATGCATGTCCAGTCAGTTTCACACAGCTCAGACCACAGCAAATGATGTGTGTAGGGAAAATTTGATGCTGAAAAGAGAAATTGGAAAGAAACCAAAGTTACTAACTTGACCTGCTCAGCTACACTAGAGAGCATGACATCTGGAACAACATGAGCAGAACATAGGTGTTCTGGTCCCTCTGGTTTGGGCCAGTGATGTTTTGTCATTTACTTTTGTTGGCGGTCTCTACTAATAAATGAATTTCAAACCGAGTCTTCCTGGAAGGGCAGGGCAAAGGTACGGTGTTCCCACCCAAAGCATAGATACCACAAGTCTAGCACATGATTCAAGAGCTGCGTGTACTTTGTTGTTTCATTCTTCTCCCTAAAGAAAAGAGGATAAATAAATTACAACGTACTCCTCAACTAAATTATTATTGGCTTCCCACTGTGATCCAGGCCTACTGTGTGCCAACTTTAGGTATTCCTTTGCTGACTTCTCTAAAAGGCTCTGGTGAATCAAACTCTTTCTTCTTGAGTTTAAAGATTTGTCTAGGTAAATACCTCACAGTTGTAGGTAAATATTTGGAGTTCTTTTTGGACAGTTGGATCCACAACTATATATGAAACTCTTAGCCATAATAAGGTGAAACAATAAGATGTCCTTTAAAAGATTTTTTTAAAGAAAACTACACACCAGCAGATGAAACGGTATGTTTTTTCCACATTGTGCTACACAAGCAGGCCATGCTCTCACTACCACTGTCATGGAAGCTCAGAATTATGCAGGTCAGAAGTTAAGAAAAAAAATCTAAGAGTCACAGAAAAGCAACTGATCTGCACACCACTTCTTCTGAAGTCCGCACTGTTCAATTGCAAATTTCTAGCCTGAATCATATGATGGATGCCGGAAATGATCTCTTGTGTATTAAAAAAAAGAAAGAACGAAACAACAGTTTGGATGTTGTGGACTTGTCATTTCTGGGAATATATAAGAGTTTTAAGACACAGTGTTATCCTTTATGTAAGTAAATAGGGAATGGGGAAGGAGAGACTGGCAAGCGCCAGGGGGCGGTTCATTCCAGCAATCTCTACAATACCCTAGGCATAAGAGGACTCAGGACAAGATACAATGGAGGGGAAACAACTTATGAAAACAGGGAAGGATGAAGAGTGATGGCAATGGCTTGGGACCCCAAATGAAATAGGTCTTGGTTAGTAACTGAAAAGAAAGAAAGAGATCAGAGCATAAAAACCCAGCTGTGAGTTACAGTGAGACTGGGGGGCATGTTGGAAACAAGCCTAGAGAATGACATAGGATTAAGGCTATGTTTCAAGAAACTGAGTAGTGTGGTATGGCATTCCTCTCTCTCTCTCTCTCTCTTTCTCTCTCTCTCTCTCTCTCTCTCGTGTGTGTGTGTGTGTGTGTGTGTGTGTGTGTGTGTGTGTGTGAGAGAGAGAGAGAGAGAGAGAGAGAGACAGAGAGAGACAGAGAGAGACAGAGACAGAGAGAGATCAGTTTTCAGTCTACTGAGTTGGAGGGTAGGACTTAGGTATCTGGAAGAGGGGAACTAAAACTCACTTTTAAGGAGCATCCCATGCAGAAATGGTCATCCACAGAAAGGGGAGGGCCGCAGGAAAAGGAGATCCCTTGTCAAAGAAGCGTGGTTTTGTTGTTTTCATGCCGATGAGAACACTCAGGATTCTCCATCCTTCTATTGAAACATAGCCGTAAACGGATCTTACCAGCAGAACTCTGAACAAAAGGAAGAGAAAAACAAACATATATGAGACAAGAAACTATTTGCAAAGTAAATTTTAGAAATCCTTCTAGGGCGATTACAGTATAAATGTGTCCAAATAGATTCTGAAATGGCTGGTAAACATGCTTTTTAAAGAGTTTCTTACATGTCTTATTTGTTTTCTACCTTTCAGGAGTCATAGTTTTGACTCTGCATATAAAACCCTTTCTATGCTGACCATTTTCTCTTTCTGGAAATACAAGATTCTTTTTTCTAAGAAAGTATTTCAGAGACACTACCACTGATACTCTGTTTCAGGGAACTGAGTAGCGTGTTATGGTGTCCATGTGTGTATATATGTGTATGTATCTCTCTCTCTCTCTTTCTCTCTCTCTCTCTCTCTCTCTCTCTCTCTCTCTCTCTCTGTGTGTGTGTGTGTGTGTGTCGTGTGTGTGTGTGTGTGTGTGTGTGTGTGTGTGTGTGTTGTAAAGAGATTTAACCCCTTGAGATGGTGTCTTGGTCAACAGGAAGAAAAACTGCTGCTGATGTAACTTCCAAAGTCTCTAATGGGAAAAGGAAGCTACAAACCTCTGTTCTTGACCCCTTTGTCTGTCCCTAAATTAGCTCTACTTAACCTCTGGGACTTTTATCTACAATAGAACTCAACTCGATTTCTTCCTCCCTGGACTGATATATCAAAATCTAATCATACGATATCAGAAAATAGCAGGGAAATGTTCACCAACATAGAGTGCTAACAGATACAATGGGTGTCGAACCCCAATGCTGCCCACAGCTCTGAAAGATGTCCCTCGTCAGGTAAAGCATGTGTTCACAACACTGGGCACTTTATAGGTTCTTTAACCTATAAACTATAAAGGTTCTGCTTTTTCTTTCATTGTTGCTGGTTTTTTTTGTATTGTTTTGTTTTGTTTTGTTTTTATAAAGAAAAAAATCCCACTCTGTGACCCAGGTGGGTCTTGGACTCAGCATCCTCTTGCTTTGACCTTCCGAGTGCTAGGATTACAGGTGTGAACCAGCAAGATCAGCTCCTTCAGTCACAATTAGAGGACTCTATCATTTATGAGGTTGGGATGTTATTATATCATCCCCCAAAACTACTGCCAACAGCTTCAAGGAAGTTTCTACTAAATAGAGCTGAGATAATCCATGTAAAATGTCAAGAGTCATATCTTACGGGCAGTCATTTCTATAACTATCACTCTTGATTGGCATATAGATAAGTGCAAGACCACAGATACGTTGAGCAGTCAACCTGTGTTTGAAAGTGTGGTGGTTCGAATGAGAGACATCTTCTATGGTCCCAAGTGCTTGGACATTTGCCCCCAGGTTGGTGACACTGTTGGAGGAGGTTTATGTGGTGCAGCCTAGCAAGAGGAGTCCATCACTGAGGAGAGCTTATCCTTTGGTACTTCAAGGCCAGTTGTAGTCTTGTTTAGGTCACCTTGGTAATGCTGCCTTACTACAGCAACAGAAATTGACTAAGACCGAAGTTAGTAACAGAGAGCAGTCTGTTGCAGCGATGAACCTGTTGCCTTTTAGAGGAATGTGGAAGACTTTGGAACTTTGGACTAGAAAAATGATCGAATGCTTTAAGCAGAGCTTACTGGACCACCACAATAGGACCTTGGAGGACAGACGTGGTAAGAGCAGCACAGACTGTGTAGATCAGCTCGCGTGATTTCAGAAGGAAAGAGCATTCACAGTTGGGATGGAGGCCATTGCTGTGTTCTTTTGGCAAAGAATCCAGCTGCCCTTACCCTAAGAACTTGCCTGAGGTAAAGTAAATACTAAAAGACTTATTTCTTTGGCTGAGGCAGTTTCAAAGCAGCGTAATATTGAATGTGTGGCATTGTTATTATTAATAACTCTTATACAGGTCAACTGTAGCAAGGGACAAGTGAGCGGAGAAAAATACAAAACATACAGACCGAAGATTCTAACAGCCCCAGGAATTACTGTTGCAGCCGAAACTTCTGGAGAAAAAGCTAAGGAGATCAGCACAAAGAGGGGCCTCTTATTCAGCCCTGGAATAAAGTGAAGGAGGCCTTCAGAGGCAAACCTCACCCAGCAAAGCTTCCAGTCTGTGAAGGACCACCTAAAGAAGGTTTCTGTTCTGAAAAAGCAACCGAACAAAAGCTCCGAAGCTAAGGTGATCGGAAGCGGGGTAAAGATGCATCCCAATCTGGCAGCCAGACTTGGCAGTGTCATCCACGCTATGCTCGCTTTAGAGGCACGAAAGACACAAGTGTAAGGGTGCCGCCGATTCTTCGTCGTGGCTTCAGAGAGCTGCTGAGGCCAGTCAGTGTGGCAGGTGAGTCCCTGCATGAAGGCTCCGAGAGGCATGACCAGAGTGGGGAAATGAAGGCTTAATTGCAGTGGAGTCCCCAAGATGTCGGCCATTCCAGAGCTGTGGGATATCTACCAAGGAGAGCTGCATTCAGAGATTGGAACCAGGCAGCAGAGCTGAAGAGGCTGTTCAAGCCCTTTAACACCAAGCAGGGACCTGCAAGATGTGGTGTTTGCTTTTCAGGGTTTTGGTGGTTTGGGCAAGAATTACTTCACTATTCCCCCTTTCCCTCCCCTTTGGAGTGGTAATATATGCTCTGTACCATTATATGTTGAAAGGATGTAATTTACCTTTTGATTTTACATGGGGTTACAATTAAGAGATTGCCTTGCATCTCAGAAGATACTTTGGACTTTGAACTTTTAAGCAGTGTTGAGGCCCTGAAAGACCATGGGGATTTTTGAAGTCAGACTAAATGCATTTCGCGCTTTTTTATATGACTGAGAGCCTGTCGGGGCCAAGTAGTAGAATGTGGAGTTTTTGAATGAGAAATGGCTCCCAGAGTCTCGAACACTGGAACTACGGGAGACATTTCTCAGTCTCGGTTGGCGACGCTGTTTGGGGAGGTTCAGGTAGTGCAGTGTTCCTGGAGGAAGTACATCACTGCGGGGAGAAAAACCTGTGCTTCTCTCAGTTGGCTCTCTCTAGTTCATGCTCATGGCTGACATGTGAGCTTTCGGCTGTTTGCTCCAGCCACCATGCACGCCACTTACAGTCAGTCGTACTTCCCTACCATGAACTTTTATCCCTTTAAAACTGGAAGCCCAAATAAATTCTCTCTTCTTTAAGTAGTTTTGGTCCTGGTGTCTTTTACAGCAATAGAAATGTATCAAATACAGAAATAGAATTTTTTTTTTGATCTGTGGAGATGCTCCCTTACTTTCCAGATAATTCTGCTTCCAGCTGTGCCTTATGCCTCTGTTCAGACTCTCATCTCTCCACATTTATGTACTCTGAAAGGCTGAGGATATCTAAAAACAGAATCGATAAAGATAATCAAATTCTTTATGCAAATAAAATACAAACAACTTCAAACTCTTTGCTCTTATAAGATTGTAATTAATTAGAAAAGGCTTATATATGGAGTGGCACACCATCAAGATCACAGAAGTGACTGGATCATTAAAAGTAATTAGCACAATTATATCTGGTCTATTGGGAAATAAAAAAAAAAAAAAGAATCCATCTTTCTGTGCCGGACGAGTAGGTGTTTTGACTGCAAATAGGAAGGAGAGCAGCCTCCACCCAATTCCAAAAGCACAATTCTGAAAAGAGGAATTAAATCTGAATTCTGTCAGAGGTCTGTTTTTCTCCTTAGATTTCACACAAATTTGATTATGTCTCACAGAGGGAAAAATAGGGTCTCTAAATAAAAGGATGTGGGATACAAACAAATACACACAAACCAACTGGGAAAAATAATACATTTTTGAAAGCAAAACATTTGAATGATAATGGATAAAATATTGGGAACGAGTCCATCCAACAAATAGATTAAGAATATAATATACAATAGATAAGCCATGCTTGTAATGTGGCATCAGAAGATACAGGCTGTCTGGCAGGCTCCGGCCTAATCTGCTTTGAGGGCAGCAGGGATTCGGGCTCCACGGTGTTTCTCTGCCTTTCTGTTTCCCTTGTGGGATCTTCGACTAATGGCACAAAGATATAATAAGTAATTCATTTATTTATACAATTCCTACAAGTCTTTTCCTCACTAATCTACTCTAATGAACAACTCTCTAAAGAAAAGCAAGCTGACCATCTGGAGGACACAGCCCAAGCGCGTGCTTCAGCCAGGGTAATGGAGTAGGGGGATGTGATGGGGACAATGAGATTGTGCTAAACAGAGTTGATCCAAGTCAGCAATTCCTGGCTAATCAGCAGCTAATCCCACTTCAGCTGCAGGAAACCTGAAGCTAAGGAAGGAAAAAAAAAAAGAAAAAGAAAAAAAACAAAACAAAACAAAACAAAAAACCCTCTAAGCTTTCTCAAGAACCCAGGAGTAGCCTTCTACAAACAACGACTTTCTCTGAAATTGCAGACTACATTCTGCTCTCCACTCTGCCTACTGGACCTGTGGGGCAGCCTGAGGTCTGCCAACCTCCTGGACAGTTGAGATTTGTGAACCCCTGGCACTCACGCACCACATACTGACTTCTCCCACTGTCCTAACTCCAATCTTCCCGAACAACACTAATTCCTGGCCAGCAAGAATGACTTCTAAGTCTTACCTTGACGTTGACAGTAAAAATATTCTTGGGGGAGGGTCTGGATCTAACTTTTGTTCAACAGATGCTCTTACATCGGATACATATTCGCCTGTTATAAAGGTGAGTGTTTTGTGTGGTATATTTCCTCTGCTGAAGTGTGCAAAAATCAACTGCCTGACGAGCCATCTTATAGTCTCATCTAAAGAAGTTGTTTAAATTTATTCTAAGCTTGAGAAATTCCCAAATCTTTAACATTTTTTAAATTAAAATATAATTACATTATTTTCCACCCTCCAACCTCTTTCATGTACCCCTGAGCTTCCTTTTGAAAGGAACACACACATGCACACACAGAGAGAGACAGACAGAGAAAGAGAAAGAGAGAGAGACAGAGAGACAGAGAGAGACAGAGAGACAGAGACAGAGAAGAACCTACTCCATCCCTTTAGTGTTACTTATATGTATGTATGTATATAATTTTAAGGAATCTAAATCTGTATATAGAAGAGACATTTGCCCTTATATGCTTGCTCAAAAGTGTTCAAAATCAATCAGAAGCAGCTTTGAGGACTTCTGATGGTTGAATGAATAAAGGAAATATGGTTTGCATATACAGTGGAATCTCATTCTGCCATAGAATTATTTAATTCTTCCATTTACAACAACAAGGATGCGATGGAAAAACATTGAACTAAATGAAGAGATCCAGGCATGGGAAGACAAAGAAGCCCTGTTCTCATGTCTATATGGAAACTCAACAGTTGATAGCACGGATATGACGGGGAGAAAAGAATGAGAAAGTTGATGAGAACAGGGTTACGACTGCATAGAAGAAATAACTAAAACTGTTTGGCATAAGACAGGAAGATACTCATCATTGATCAAAAATAAAGCTTTCAAAGTAGCTATTAGAGAGGAATTTAAAGATTACCAACACAAAGAAGTGACAAATATACAACTACCTGGTCTTATCAATATGTATACATATGCAGAGAAATATTTATTTGAAAGGAAAAAACCACTTTATGAAACACTGTGTAACAATTCAAACAATATAAAATTCTACCTTTAGCCATCTCCCTTGTCTAGTCACCTGTCATAACCAATGACCAATGTTGAGTGTATATTCTGTTTTTCCAAGTTCATATGTTTACACACAAAAAAATATACACATAGCTGATGAGTTCTGGGTGGTCAAGCAATCTTTTTTTAGTCTGATCCACATTGTGGAGGAGTTTCCTCCAAAATTAACATCTTCCACCTTGAAGGGAAGCTCATTAGGACACACAGTGAAACAATGGGATGTTCTTAGGGAAAGTGAAACTCCACCATGCAGCTCAAAAGAAAACAAGCTGAAGTCCCGGAAATGGACGAGATTCACCAGGCTCCGCCCTCCTCAAACATACAGAGGCAGAAAGGACTCTTGAAAGATACCTTCAAACAAGCTAAGCTACCTGGAAGAAAAACAACATTAGCCAACCTACCTGTTAGAGGCTCAAACGAATCAGATGTCCTATAAAGACACCCTCCAACCTGCTCAGGGTACCATATGCTGTGTACTGAGTTCCAGATTTCCATCTTTCATGAGCTGACACCACATTGAAGATTTTGCAATGCAATTATTTGGTGGGCATATCAGAATTTTAAGTAACCTCTCACTTATATTCCTGTAAGCAGCTCCAATAAAACACATTGGTTCACCAAGTTGAACTTTGATGGCATCCTTACTTTGGTCAGTTGTCAGCTCTCTATCTCAAGTGAGTAGGTACTTGTTCATATCACTCCAGGAGTATTCTCACAGAGCATTCCAGAATGGAGATGTTGACATAAAGAAGCTGTTAACCCACTAGCAGCTGCCTATGTCTGCCCAAATCATTTCTCTTCTTCTCCAGAACGTTCTCATAACGCTCTGTGTGTATAAGTCAACCACTAAGTAATAAGATAACAATGAATGAAAGGGCAGACTAAATGCTCAGGTGCTGAGAGCTTTGGCCTTATAGCAATATGACCATATGAATGTTATAAGAAGGGAACAAGATATTTCTAAAATCACATCAGCATGTTGCAGTGATCTCTATTTCGACTTACAGACAGACCAGAAACTGTGGTTTGATTTACAGGACCAAAGATGTTCTATGCATGACTGACAGACACTAAAGTCAAGTGGCAATGATATTAAGGCTTACATAGGCATGTTTCCTTCCACTTTTAAGGGAGACTATATAAATTAAGAAAGAATAACTATTTCATAAGAAATGAAAACAACTATAATTCACACTAAATCAGAGGTTAACTGGAGTAGCCAAAATAAAAATAATGAATTACACTATCAAATGAGAAGTGTACAATGAGATACATATTTGCTGCCTTTCCTGGTAGCTCCTTAATGTGGGTCAGCACTCATTCTAGAAACACTGCAATATGCTTGTTGTTACAGGTGACACCGAGATTAGCTTGTGTAGTGCTTGTAAATGCCCTGAAAATTAGCTGTACCACGTACAGACAGGTATCTGTGACCTTCCAAAGTATAAGGTTCAATCAAGGATTCCAGTGTCCTTCTTGGTAACACAGCCTGACAGCAAAAGACACTGAGTCTGAAAGTGCCTTAAATGACATTGGCACTCTCCTCTCCTGGTATAGCTCTTCAAATCTACAAAGCCCAAACATGCAGGACTTTTCTGCTTTGATCAATGCCTTCTGGCTACAAAGCATCCTTAAACAGAAGCTGGGCCTGGTGGTCCCTGCTACTCAAGAGGCTGTGGAAGGAGGGCTGACAGTGTGAAAACTTCCTAGGCTAACAAATGACTCTAAGCCAACCCAGGCTATCCAATGAGATTGTATTTTCAAATTAAAGGTAAAAAGTGGGTTGGGGCATGGTTCAGTGCTGGAGGATTTGTCTAGCATGTATGAGGTCCTGGAGTCAAGTGCCATTAGTGAAAAAGTAAAATTTACTGTGATATACCTAGCTTACCCACCCACCAGTTCTACACACACACACACACACACACACACACACACACACACACACCCTTTACTGACAATATAGTATGAGGCCATTCGCCCAGTCTCTGTGCCAGATAACTTGTGTATACCAAATAAGTTAAGATCAACTTCCCTTTCTTTCTTACTGCCCAGTCTTGTAAAAACTTGCTTGTGCATGGTAGAACTCCCGTGAAAGAGAAGATATGGTGAAGCACGGCATCTGGGAGTTTTGAAACACATTCCGAAACAGCTGTTATTAATATACAAGATTTTTTAAAATATGGCTTTCTGCTAATGGCTCAAATAAACAAAGAGCTGGGACTGGGAATCGGTGCTGTTGAATGCGAGCCAGTGATGCTTCACTGGGCAGCAAATTGTTTCTCTGCACTCCACCCACCAGCCACTAAAGTCACTCAGTCTGCTCAAGATCGTACCCCAAGAGCCGCTTACGGAAGGAACGGCTTGTGGGGAGACAAGAGCATTTCAGCCTAGAATCTCAGGATGATTCAAGAGCAAGGTGTAGGAGAAAGTCAATATTGGTTATTGGGAGCTGTATTTCCATATGACAACCTACAAATAAGGCCACTTACAAAACTAAAGCAGCATGGACCAAGTGCCATGACAGGTGCCCAGTTGTCGCACCTCAGTCCAAGAGTAAGACTACTGGACTCTGAGTATCTGCCCTAGATAGAATGTAAACCTGGTATTGCTGGATCTTTCGAGATCTTTCCATAACCCCTGTTAATAAAAATAAATTCTACAAAAATTTCCTATTTTACAACTTAGCAGCTCATTCACATTCAATATCAACGCACCTCAGAAAGAACACATGTGACCTACAACCTCCCAATGGACCGCCATTTTGTGGCTGCTGTGAGATGGGGAATTTCTGACTCCCATGATGCCTTTCTTTATGTCGAAATTACCTGATATTTTTAAAATAGAAAGAAATGGACATAATCAAATCCTCCCTATATTACAGAAAAGGAAACAGCAGCTCAAAGACACTGGTGACTTCTAAGGGTCATGCAGTGCTGCAGTAGCCGCCATGCCTTCTCATCTCTGGTCTTTCTGCCTGCCGAGATCGTGGACTTCTATGTCTTTGTATGGCTTCTCTGAGGCATGTAAAGGTGACAGGTATAAAGCAATGGCTGCAAAAGCAGAGCACAGGAGTCCAAAACTGGCCCCACAACCTACTGCAGTCAAACAACTTCATCTGCAGTCTTTGGAAGTCCAAGTCCTCATTTTACCCTACAGTAGTTTAAGAATTCAACCTTTCTATTGTCTCTGTGATATAGTATTCATTTGTAGCCACTGAGAATTGAAAGGATGCAACACACACACACACACACACACACACACACACACACACACACACACGAGGTTTGTTTTACTTTCTGAGACAGCAACTCGCTCTACAGCTCACACTGGCCAGGTTCCTCCTATGCCTACCTTCCAAGTGCTGGGATTACAAAAGAACATTATCTCCCAGAATTTTTAATTTTTTATTTCATTTCTTTTTAAAATAGATTACAATCTTATCGCTATCACTTTTCTGATGAAAGGTCTTCCTCCCGTATCCTTCAGTACCTAGTTACTGACATAATTTTAATCACCTGCTACATGCTAGATGATGGAAGAACAAGAGCTATCAAGTAATTATCCCGTTAGAAGAAAGATGACATCATCCACAGACAGATTGAAAAATTGGGTTATAGAAAACATCTGTGTTGATTTATCTTTTCCTGTAACTCACAGTCTGGAACATAAATTGATAAAGATTTACATCCTAACATGATTCCAATTAATTTAAACAGAATAGGGAGTTAATACATGGGTTTTCATTCAAAGGCATCGCTGTCTTTCATCTAGTGGTGTAAATTTAAGCTGCTATTCATGAAACAGAACAAATCTTATTTAGCAAAATGTCTGCTTTTAAGCTGGGAAACGTGCAGAGCTCTCAAAATCTCATCAGCACAAAAGCCAGAAAGGTTAATCCTGATTTAGCCGCCTAGACATTTCAAGCTGATCAGCTGCTTCTGTCCTTTTGTTCCAATCCACCTGCACAGATGCTTGGAGTTTTCAACAACTCGGCTCTAATGTGCTGGGTCTCAGGAGAGCCCCGGGCTGGTGACACACAGGGACTGAGAATGTTCTGTCACTGTCCCTGCTGTGCACACAACGGCACTGCCCAAGGTCAGGTACAGTGTGCAGAAACTCATGAAACACCATCATCTGCAGAAGCTTTGCATAAGCACAGTGTAGACTTTTGTTAAGAGATGAAGAAGAAGGAAAAAAACAAGCAGGTTCTTGCATGACTGAGCTTAGGGGTTAGGGCTGGGACACCTGCAAACTGAAAGTGTCCAGGAGCCATGGTGCTTCTGGATGTTAGCACAAGCCAAGCCAAGAGCAGAAGAGGCAGGAAACTGGCTGCCTCGAAGCATTCTGTCAACAAGCAAACAAGCAAGCATATAAGTAAACAGAAAACCATTTTATCAAAGTCATTCATTTTGCAGAATACAAATAAAACTGAAGGCTTAGGGATGTGGCTCAATCAGAAAAATGATTGTCTTAGGAGCCATGAGGACATGAGTTCAATTCCCAGAATCTAAGCTTTTGTCATTGTTGTTTGTTTGTTTTTTTTGTTTGTTTTTAAAAGTCAAATATGATGGTGTGTGCTTATAATCTGGTCCATGAGACTCCATGCCTAGGTCTAGCCTTGCCTAGTCAGGATCCAGATCAGGATCTCAAAAAGATGGGAGGGGGTTGGGGATGGTAGAGCACTTGCCTAGAGAGCCCTAGGTTGGTCTCAAAAAAAGAGAAAAAAAAAAAAAAAAAAAAAAAGAAAAAAAAAAAAAAAAAAAAAAAAAAAAAAAAAAAAAAAAAAAAGAAAAAAAAGAAAAAAAAAAAAAAAAGAAAAAGAAAAAAAAAAAAGATGGGAGGACAGTGCCTGAGAAAAACTTCCAAGGCTAACCTCTGGCCACACACACACACACACACACACACTCTCTCTCTCTCTCTCTCTCTCTCTCTCTCTCTCTCTCTCTCTCTCTCTCACATGTATGCACACTCACAAGCATATGTGCCCATACACAAACATATAACACATGCATACACATGCACATGTATGCACATGCCTCATGCACATGAATACACACAAAAATAAAAATAGAATTAATTAATTAAAGTAGGTACAGAACTGGTAGGAGAATGGAAGCTTTCCAGTGTGCTCACTAAAAAGGAAGGACCTTCGTTAACTCATCCTTCTCCTCTGATCATCCTCTTTCTCCCTCCCTTGAATCCCCTTGATTCCCATCCAGCTTCACAGGATCTGCTTGCTCTATGTCCATGGGCCAATCACAGACGTTCCCTGCCTCAGTTTGCTTGTAAAAGGGAGCAGCAACAGCACAGACCTCCGGAAACTATTGCCAGTATGAATTCAAAATATATCGTGTTCAGCCAACGAGGGTCACCAGAGACCATGACCAGTTGGGTCTTTAGAACAGGATGCTCCTCATTAAGAATTGGAAAAGAGTCAAAGTTCTAGAGAAACCTTCCAAGAAAAATAAGACTAATGGTAGCTTATGCACTGGTGAGGATGGATTTGAACACAATGGTTTAGACATGAAATCTGAACATGTGAAGTATAAATCAGGGAGAAATGAGAGAGCCCTCGGGGGTGTCCAGTCTTTGGGAGAGGAGTGGGAAATATTGAGATAAAGTTCTGAAAATCATGACAAGAAGACTTGATGTGTAGGAAGTGTAAACCAGACAGAAGCCATGTTTATAAGAATCCAATATGAAGGAGATGGGGGAGATACTGAGAAAGGGGGAAACAGGAGAGGCCGAGATGGCAGAGACTCTGTGTAAACTGGGGAGGGAGTTTAGGCCGCATCCCTACTGCTGTGGTGCAAGTCTGACCCCGGTCAAGGAGGGAGGAATGAAAGAAACAGGAAGATGGTGTTCCAGACTGCAGTCTAGGTCCAAGAATAGCATGGTCATACCGAGAAGTTTTCCAGGTAAAGCCACCACCAGAGGAGCCCCACATCATGTGAGTCTTATAAGGAAGGGCTTTATTTGTCCCAGGCTATGCTCACTTGTGAAGCCCAAGAAGAAGAAACTATGTATAATGAAGATGGTCTCAATAAGAAACATATGGGCTAGATCCAGAGGCTAGCAGAAGAGGTCATCGGTTGGTAGCATTCAGATGACCCAACATCTGCAAGTTCATGTTTACCTCTTGTTCATTCGGCCTCATAAACACACTCTTCTCTAGCCTCTGCTATCCATTCTAAATCCCACTGCCATCTGTTGCTGTAAGTCCATTACCTCAGCTGACTGTGGTGCCTCACCCGCTGCTGTTAGCCGATCCTTCTTGAAGAATCTGAAACCTTAAGCATCTGACCCTTTCCTGCTCAGAGGTGCTGAACATTTATTTCCATTCACATAATAGGTCAAGGGATGGCAATAGATGCCAAAGCCTACCTAAGAGCCACACATCCTTCTACCCCATCATAGAAATAGCAGGCCCACTGTCCCTATTGCTTGGGTTCAATGACTCTGCCAGGATGTTGATTCCCCTTGCCTGCTTGTTGTCAGCAAAACTGTCTGATGTACATTGGCAGGAGAGGCAGCCTGGACCTCAGATGCTCCTATGCCCACCACCAGAATGTTATAGTATTTGGAATCTGGTCTTCCAATTCTGAGAATCCATGGAGGAAGCACAAAGACTCTTGCAGGATGCTAAGTGGAGCTACTTTTACTCATACACCTTGATTTCCAGGCCTACATAATGTATGTTTTTTGAGGCTGTGGTGTCCTCAACTTACAACATACCTTACATCTTGATGGACAGTAACCTTTCCTTAAGAGAATAGCCCCTGAGCTTCTGCTTCAACACTGTCTTCAGATGGTCAAGGCCAGCGATTTGAAAGGGTGGGTTGTGCAGTCTGTGCTAATGTCAGTGGGGCCCAGGGTCGCCATCTCATCCTCATTCTTTTGCTAAGGAATCAGATATGCGCTACAGATCAGACAAAGGAGTGTGGAATCTTGGGGACAGTGCGAGACCCTAAAGAATAGTGCTAGATCAGATTCGTCAAGGAGAGATGAACAGAGAACTGGGGTGAGCTCCATCTGCTGAGAATTAACCACCAGCCTTTCAAGGATGACTGTGAGGCAGATACTCTGCCTCGAGGTGGCCATCCTTAAGAATATGCTACTCAGGCTTAGACCTGGTTCTGGGACAGATGGTAGGTCACCCAGAGCGCACACTTCATTCACTTGCTCTACCAGTGTACACAGTGTCACCATTGACAAATCACATAATCAGTTTTACACCATTGTTTCCTCTTATGAATAATGAAGTAGCTTAGACTGGATGCTCCCTAGCATTTTATTTTTGGTTGTTTTTTTTTTCCATTTCCAACAACAGACAGTAACATGACACAAAATCCCAAGTTGTTATTGGATGGAGATAGGATGCTCTGAAGCCCTGGGCACAGACTCAGTGAATTCCTACCTTAAGGGCTTGAATTACTGCTATGTTCTGGATTGGCAGAAACTCACAGCAGTCTAACTCACAAAATATCTAAAAGGAAGTTTTGCTACTTTCAAATATAAATCTATTACTCAAGCTAGTCTGACAGTTGACAGCCTAGTCAACTACTTGACTAAATCTATTTGGTCAAAGGAGGAAAATTAGCTTTAAACACTAACTTTCGTGAGTGGATTGTTTAGAAAAATGGAAGAAAATTACTTCTAAACATCTCTATCCTGCCTTGCCTCAAGTCTCAAATCCACTCTTGAACCTTGTTTATAATTCCCAACAGCATGGCCTTCGTATTAAATTCTTTAGTATCAAGGATCATCCGGAACACAGATGTGACTGACCAATGCAGCAAGAATCCAGATGTTTGCCAAGCAGCAGTGGAGTTCTAAGATGCAGGCCAGGCTTCTCTCATGGGACCACACTTTTCTCTGTTTCTGTCCTTCCTGGCACATCCCAATTGCTTTCATTTGCCCTTACATAAGCCCAGAACTTTCTCTGTGGTTTCTTTACCCATAAAGAAGGCTCCTGGAGTACCCTGCCAATCAGAATTCCTCTGCTTTTTTTTCTCCGCAGTATACCTAGCTCTCTCCCTAGGTGTTCTCAGATTGTCTTAATGATGTTAAGTACCTGGGTGGGCCCCTGAAGCAGCACACAGCAATTATGTGCCTTACAAGGCAGGTGGGAAGAGTGAATGAAATGGTTTACAAACAAGGTCTGCTGCCCAGTCTAGTGAACAGGGTGCTCTCTCTATGATCACTTTATTTTTTTTATTTATTAGGCATTTCATTGTCTTTCTCTGCTTCTTCTAGCCTAATGGAAAGCCAAGTCACTTGCCTATGCTTTAGATTGCCTCTATATCTCCAGTTTGAACAGTTAGCTAATGGTTCACTGTGGCTCTGTTCCAGAAGGAGACATTTCATCTATGTCTCTGCTTCCAGTAGCTTCCACATTGGGACCTTGTGTCATCTGTCCAACTCCAGTGTCAGGATGCTTGGACGGGTTTTGATGTCACGTACACTCAGCATTCTTCTCTCCTCAACGTATAATGTGTGCTCAAAGCATGTTATCTGATAAAAAAAATTTTCAGTGAAATAAGCTTGCTGTACAATTTACCCCATGATAATTTAAAAGCTGTCTGAGGGCTATTTGAATAAATGAGCAGAGTACTTGCTTAGCACTCACGGGCCTCAGATTACATCAAATTACAAGAAGGATGAGGAGGAAGAAGAGGAGGTGAGGAGGAGGAGAAAAGGAAGAGACGGAGGAGGAAGAAGAAGAGGAGGAAGAGGAGGGAAGAAGGAGAAGGAAGGAGAAGGAAGAACAACAACAAAACACCAACAATGCACCATTGTAATCTTGCAGGCAGTAGTTTGAGATTCCTCGTGACACTTTTGACAGTGATGCCAGGTTTGTCACATTTGTTATCCAGACAGGAGTTACAATATGGTCACATCATTGTGACCAGTAACAGTCAAATTCCCTAGTTAAAACTTCAAGAGAGAACCATGAAATCCATTTGCACAAGTTGAGTGAACAAAGGAGCTGGCCAGAGACACTGACTTCCTATCTCTCTCTTGGAGGCTCCTTAAGGTAGTGAGTATGGACTCAGAGGTTGAGCAAACCTTCTTTCTGAATTACAGCTTTGGTTTCTGCCACATCTGTGACCTTGTGCAATTGCTTAAGTTCTCTAAGCTTTAGTTCTCTAGTTTCAAAATCTGTAATAAGAAACATTCCTCATAGAGTTATTATTAGAGTGAAATAAATAATGCTTTTCTGAAAAAAAATATTCCCAATCCCAAACAAACTCCTCGTCCTCTTTTACAACAGTCTTCCTTTATCCCTAGGGAGAATGTTCTATGATGTTCTGAGGCTCCTTGACACTCCACAGAATACCAATGCCAGGCATACTCTTCTAACTTTATCCCCATAATGAACTCTAACTTACACAATTGGCATCGTAAGAGCGGAACAATAATGACAAAGCAGAAAACTCATAATGATGCGTGATAGGAAATATTAAAAGCATAAAAAGTTTTTACAACTGTAACTTTTCACATGATGTCTTTACAGCATGGTTGACTGCCAGGTACTGAGACCACTGGATATAAAACTGTGGAAAAGGAGCAAACAGCTGGCCGTGCACAGCTGGTCAAGCTGACACAGCTCAAAGTGACAGGTAAGGGAACAGACTCCGAGCTGGCGTGCAGACTGGCGGCCACCGGAGAAAGATTCTAAACTCCTCATTTACGTTAGATTGAGAGAAGCAAATGCTTTCTGGAAAGGGAAGGGTGGCAACTACTTTAGAGCTTTGACAGCTCATGTGCCCTCTCCTGCCTATTCTCTATTTTATAAACCTTTCATGGTTTAAAAGTTATTCCTTGCTCTCGGACCTTTCTACAGACAAGGGACTATCTCAATTGGACACTGAGCCATATGATTCCAACTTTTGCATCCAACAATTCTGTTGACATAATGTTTGGGTTCTGTATTCACCCTGTCCCGTGGTTTTAGAACTAGGTTTTGTCTTGTCCTCGTTGTGTGTTCTGTTCAGTTTTATGTATTAACTTCAGGATCCTTGGAGTCTCTTATTTTTTTTATAGTTAATTCTTTTCCCAACAGTTTTCAAAATAAACATAGAAGTCACATGTCTATAAATTAATGGATCTTGCTAAAATGGTGGAACGGTTTTATTATATTGTTGTGAGAAGAAATACCAGTGTAATCCATGTAACAAAAAAAAGTCTTGTGTAGGTTTAATAGCTGAGGATTTTCCACGGCATACTTACTTCCTAAATTTTCTGTTTAGAAAGGAAATGGGCTCTCTGTGCTTCTTAAAGGGGGACTTTATTTCTTGTCATCACCTTGCATATGACCAGCAAGTTTCTGAAAAAGTCATCAATGCACCAGAGAGGGGGAAAAATGAAAGTGAAGAATTGAGTTTTTCTGTCAACATTCACTTATCTGGCCATCAAGTCTTCATGACCTTTTTAGGGGTTAAAGAACATTTTCTATGTCAATTCTGAAAAAGCAAACAGGAAATCAATACCGTGCTCATAAACACGGGGTGGGCCTGGGTAGACATAAGTCATTCTTTACACGGGATTGGCCTCAATCTATTGTGAGCTTCGCTGTTCATATATCCTGAAGTTATAGGAAATGGGGGTTTTCAGTAGGCCAGATGTTGATACAACCTTCCTTATAATTGACTCCATGTGTTAATTGCTTTTGCAAACCCACTCATTTCTCTTACCAGGTGGGTCAAAATCTCTTTAGTATAATGGTGATGAAAACATACACCATATGTTGTACATTACACACTTGACACCCACACAATAGAGGCAGGGTCCTCCCTCACTGCTGCTCCCCCACCTTCCTACAGAGAATGAAGAGTTGGTTGCAGTCAGCAACTGGATAACCTGGATGCCTCATCCATGCCCACAGGTTCATTCCTAGACTGGGTTATGGGCACTGCCACTCTACATCCCACACAACCACCTCTTTCTTCTTGGAGGACTTCATTGCCATCCTCATTTGAATATTTATACATTCTTACAATTTTTTTCAGCATTTTCTTTTTAATAATAAAAGATACCTTAGTCAATCACTATAGTATTCTAGATTTAAATCAATCATATAATCCCAGCCAGTAACAGTAGCCCATTTTTAAAAGAAATGTATAAGCCAGCTATATCCCATATGTGGATATAAAAATCTAAAAGTTCTTTCTTTTAGATTTATTTATTTTATGTATGTGAATACTCAGTTGTTCTCTTCAGACACACCAGAAGAGGGCATTGGATCCCATTACAGATGGTTGTGAGCCACCATGTGGTTGCTGGGAATTGAACTCAGGACCTCTGGGAGATCAGTGCTTTTATCTCTCCAGGCCCAGATGGAAATATCTAAATCATATAGAACTTATTGTCTAAGTCTCCATTATCTGTCCTGTAGGATCATCCCTCACCTACTACTTTGGTCTTAATTACAGTGGTCTCTTCCCCCATAATTTCAATGTCCAATAATTTCAATGTTCAATAAAAATCAGAAACACATACCAAAAGGGATAATGTTCATTGTCAACTTGACAGGGTCCAGAATCATCTATGAGACCAACCTCTGAGCATCTCTGAGGGGTTATGCGAGAAGACATAGCTTAACTGTAGATGTTTGCATTCTGTGGGTTGGTGTCCTAGAGCTAAGCATGACAGTTCATTGCTTACTTCCTCCTGACTGCAGACATAACCACAATGTGGCCAGCCATGTCAAGATCTTGCCACTGTTACATCTCTGACACAAAGGACCCTTGAGTTGCTTTAATCAGGCACTTTATCACAGCAACAAGGCATGCACCGTGGAAATAGAAGTTCTCAGAGTTTTATGACCACAAAATCCAGAAACTGATGTGTTGGAGATGTAGAACCAGAGACTCTGATTCAGGTATCCGAGGTGGAGCCAGGAACTACAGGTTTTAGCAAGCCTTCCAGTTGATTTAGATGCAGTCGGTCCTTTGGACAAGCACAGAACACAGTGGGTTGAGACCCCTTTGGAAACACTCTGGAAATTGTAGAGAAAAATCAAGCTGCATTTTCTTCATGCTACAAGAGATGAGTAACCCAAGAGCCATCAAGTTGCAAAGTGGTGGGTCTTATACATTATTATTGTATTAGTCAGAGTTCTCCAGAGAAGCTATTAGGTGATTGTGAAGACTGTTGAATACAAACTCTAAAGCAGGAAGTATACCAGCAGACTGGAAACTCGAACACAGTTGAGTACAAGCAATTCTGTTGTGGAATCAGGCAGAGCCGATGCAACAAATGAAGTAGGAAGACCATCGGTTAGACAGGCTACAGTTCATCAGGGGCGAGCACCGTTTTATCATTTAAGCTTTCACTTTATTGGAAGATGTTCACTCACACTATGAGGAAACTATGAGGAAGTTGTGCTTTACTCGGTGTCTACTCTCTAAAATGTAAACCTCACCAGACTCTGAGAGAAACATCCAGAAAAAGTCTTGACCAAATCAGCGCCAAAACAAAGACAAGTTACAGTTGTATGGCAGTTTTAAGACAGAAAATTAAAAACTCGAAATAAGGTCGAAACAGGAGGTCTCTAAAACTGATTAGATCCACTAGGCCCCTCCCTCCCAATAGTAAGCAGTAAAGACTGCAGAGGACCATTCTCAAACAAGCCAAAGTGCAAAGAAGACCAGATGCCTGGAAGAAACAGAAACCAGCTAAGCTGCCTACAAGAGGTTTAGAACAACTGAGTCATTTAGAAAGGACACTCTTCCATCAGGCAGCTTCAGTTTCCTAGCTTTTGTAACACGTCACCCATGCTGGGGTCTTTGAGTCATTTCTGCTCCTGAAAGTAACCCCTCACCCACATTCCTGTAACTGAATTTCATTGGTTCGCCAGGTTGGACTTTGGGGGCATCGGTGCTTTGGTCTATCATAGGCTCCCTGTCTTTGGTGAGTAGCCATGTGTGTTGCAGCTCTTCAAGAAAAGTCTTATGACACAACAGTTGCTCAGTAAAATTTCTTGTCACAGAAATTCAAAAAATGAGCTGAGATTAAGGAGTCATGAGTTATATGCTATAACCCACTGACTGTAACCCACCCATTTTCTAGGTTTCCTGCCATCTGTGGTATATAATGTCTCTTTTAAGGGGAAAAAACATTCATGACTGTTGATTATTTATGAGGAACTGCTCCCCTCTTCCTTATACCCTCTAACCATCTCTTCCTCTCTCTTGCCTCCTCTTCACTCTCAAATCACCAGAAGAGTTACAACCAACATTTCCAACAATTCCATGGTTAATTTCAGAGACATGGTGACATTGAAATCACTTTTATTTAGAAAGCAAAGGCCCCAACTTCTTTAGCATCAAGGTTTCATAGATGGAATTATGTCGTTATCAGGAGAGAGACGTGGGGTGGGGAGAGGGAGAAGAAGGAGGAGGGAGGGAGGAAGGGGGAGAGGGAGAGAAGGAAAGGGAGGGAGAGAGAGGGAGAGAGAGAGGGAGAGAGGGAGGGAGGGGGAGAGAGAGGGAGAGAGGGAGAGAGGGAGAGAGGGAGAGGGGTTATTTTAAAATTGGATTTGAGGTCTTCCTTTATATTACTTTAAAAGCTGAAGACTCAAGAATTGAATAGGCTTTAGTTTCTTGTGATATTCATTCATTTATTTATTCATGTATACTGGTTAAACCACTGTCCTGCTGTTAGCCTTGGTATCTGGAAATATTAATAAAATAGAGTGTCTGGGTTTAAATATATCAAGAAAGGAGAAAAGGGTTATTATAGACTTTAAAAATAACCATAATTAATTCCTAAGTATTTATTATATGAACTATACTATCATATAACTATATTATATTATTCTTATTTTTCTAAACCTTGTGCAAATGAAGTTTAAAATGTTTATCCGCACACATAGCAAAAGATTGCTTTTTTTTAGACTTTGGGTTTTCAGGATGAGAAACCAGCTATTATTTTTCTTTATTGAATTAATAAAAACTGAAAGTACCCACAGTTCTACAGGACTCAATTCTAGGAGCACATTCTGTTCACTGCTTTATTTATAAATGTAAAACTATAGCAAATTATTAGCTACTGGAGGAACTACAGATCTTCATATTCCCCTTTTAAAATGTTTCATGAATTAAAATACAATGTCCTAAGTCACCAGGAACTCATGAAAAATTCATTTTTGTCTTTAATGGGAACCTATATGCTTTCTAATTTTTAGAGACATTGCTTTCTTGAAGTGCTAGCTAGTGAGTGTAGAGAACCAATTGCGCTCATTGTCAGGGGGAAGGGTAACAACAGTAATATGGAAAATGTAAATCAATGCACAATTGCCAATGCCCATGGTATTTCCATGTCTATTTTAATGATGCCATTTCTGCAGGGTACATATTGAAGGAAGCTATCCAAATGACACCATAAATATCCTCAGAGCCTAGAGTTTCAGGAAATACTGTTGACTAGAGCAGATACCCCACAGCAGACCTAATGCATCAGAAAACATTCATGAAAATTGTGTTACAAGTCTAAAGCTATAATAACTATCTTTTCCTTTTGTATTATCGTATATACAATGGATATAATACTGGGCTTCAAAACAACATTTTCATAGAAATAGTGTGTATTGACCCTGTTCCCCTCCTGCATGCTTTCCTTCTTCTCTCCCCATCACCTCTTGATAGTTCTCTTTGTTCCCCCAAACCAGTGTTTCTCAATCTGTGGATTGTAACCCCTTTGGGGGTCAAACAACCCATCCACAGGGGTTGTATATCAGATAAACTGCAATTGGATATGCACATTACCAGTGAGAGCAGTAGAAACATTAGTTATGAAGTGACGATGAAGTAGTTTCGAGGTTGAGGGTCACTACCACATGAAGAACTGCATTAGAAAAGTTGAGAAGTTGAGAAGCACTGCCCTGAGCAGTTTCACTACTTCTCTCATATTATCTGACTTTATTTATCTATACAACATCTAGGAGCCATAAACGAGAGAAAATACAATATTTATGTGCCTTTCTGAGACTCTTAATTCATTAGTGATTAGCTCAAGTTGCATCCATTTTCCTGGCAATGACATAACCGTTCTTCTTCATAGTTGGAGAATAGTTCCATTGCTTATGTAAATCATGCTTTCTTCATCCATTCCTCTGTTGATGGACACTAGGACAGTGCCATAACTCAGCTCTAATGAAAAGTGCTGTAAGAAACAGTGATGCCTGTGTGATTGTTAACTTAGAGACTTCTGAATAAATGTCCAGAAATGGTTAGCCGGCTCACATGGTAGACCTAAGTTTCATTTTGGGCGGGACATCAAGAGTGATGTCCATCGCCACTGGAATCATTGACAGTTCAACCAGCAGAATGATGGTTGATTTTTTTCGTCAGCTAGCTTCCTGGTAATCAACTAAGAGACTTACCCCCAGGAAGGTTCCTAAGGCTGTTTTCTGGGAAAGTATTTCCAGGAAGACCCTCCTCTGAGTTGGTGGCACCTTCTGGTGATGGTCCAGCTCTACAGAGGTCCTGAATAAAAGACACTGATTTCACCTTTTCTCTTTCAGTGGCAGCTGTCATTGCCACCTTCCTCTTCTAAGATCAGAACTCAGCATCAGCCTCCATCAAGCACTGCAGACCTGTGGTTCCTCAAGAATTCCACAGGGCTTTTCATTAGCTTAGGACTGCTGAAGCATCCACCCTTGTGGACTAAGCAGATACCGTGCCTTTAATCTCTACAAAAGGTTGATAACCATTATTGAACTACCCAACTACATTTCTGTAAGCCAAGCTAATAAGTTCCTTTTGTAGTGTGGACTTGTTGAATTAGTCCTGTTCCTGTAGAGAACTGTGACAAATGCAAGCACTGTGGAGGAGTCCCTATTGTCTATACCTTCACCAGCTTTCGGTATTTGTTTCTTAATGACTGTATCATTCTGACTGGGGTGAGATACATGTTGTTGTAGTTCTAATTAGCATTTTTGAGGACTAGGGATATGGAGAAATTTTTCATATGTTTATTAAACATTTGCACTTTACTTTATCACAACAATTTTAATACATTCCCAAGTCCTAAGTCCTGCCCTTGCTCAGAAACATTGTTCTACCAAGCATCATCCCAAAGAATTTAGCCACGAGCTGAGGCTTAGAGATGTACTCATGTTGCCTGGCAGCACAGCATTGAATATTAGGGAGCGGGGAGTAATATATGTGACCTCAAATTCAAACACAAAACAGCAAGACACCTGTATGTGTAGATTACAGAAAATAGACTTCTTTCTCTTTTCTCCATTCTTTTCTCCTTTCTTCTTTCCTTCCTTTAGTCCTTTCTTCCTTTCTCCCTCATTTTTTTTTTTTTTTTTTTTTTGGAGCTGGGGACCCAACCCAGGGCCTTGCGCTTCCTAGGCAAGTGCTCTACCTCTGAGTTAAATCCCCAACCCCTTCCTCCCTCATTTCTTTTGCTTCTCCTCCTCATTCTTCCTTTCCTCCTTCTTTTGGTACAGGGTCTGTGTATGTGGCCCCATCTATCCTGAAACTCACTATGCAGACCAGGCTGGCCTTGAACTCACAGATATCTACTTTCCTTCCAAGATCAGAGATCAAGGGCTGTACCACTATGTCAGCTAGAGTTTATCTGAGCATGCAAAATGAATTATGGGGATTGAGGGGACGGGTATTCTCTCCATCAGAATTCTTCCATTAATATGTTCAGGGCCATAAGAGTCTGTGCACTTTATTCATCACAGAACTTATCACTATCCTATTTGAATCTGGGTCTTTTTCTTCAGCCTTAACTGAAAGCCTTTCCTATTTGTATGTGTGTGTACATGCACGTGTCAGAGAGAGAGGTGGGGGAGAGGGAGAGGGAGGGGAGAGGGAGAGGGAGAGGTACAACTTGATGTCTTGAGAGCCTGGATAAATTCCTGCATTAAGACATTCAAATCAATTGCCAGGTCTAAATGTTGGATGAATTGCCAGAACAAACAATTGCATCCTTGTGAAAAGTGCTCTGGGGTTATTGGTTAGATCTGCTTTGGGTTTTAACTTTTTTTCTGAAGGAGGTGGGGACCCTTCTGAAAAAGTTAAGAATTGTTTACTCTAAAAATAGGTTATTAGTTTACCTGTTTAAACCAATTTGTAATATGCGTATGTGTGTGTATCACCTACCATATATATATATATATGTGTGTGTGTGTGTGTGTGTGTGTGTGTGTATGTGTGTGTGTGTGTGTATGCATCAAATACTCTCTTAGACTCTGTGCTCAGTGTTCAGTGATGTAGATGGAATGGGTGTGTCTTCTCACCTCCAAGTGTGAAAATCTTCTGGAAGCAGCAGACATATAAACAGATAATTATAGCACCATGTAAGAACTGCTATACAGACATGTGAACACAGTGATGTGGAGATTCCAAGGGGAGGATTTTTTCTGGGCCTGTGAGTGTTGTTATTCTTCCAATGACTGCCATCTCTGTCAAGATGCTTCACTACAAGGGGGCAAAGCAGAGATGTCTCTGCGATGGAAGTTTGCACAGAAAGATGAGGACTCCTGTATATTGAAACTGAATAAGGCAGTGATTGCCTAAGTATCATTACCTGCTTACGTTGAGCTTTGACTGTTTCTAGAACATTGCTAAGGACAGAGCCTTCTCAGTGGCAGTGCCAAGGAAACTGTTGGAAGTTGCCAGTCATTTGAGAGAAATGCCGGGTAGCACTGGATGCCAGATGGCTACTGATGAAAGTGAGGAAGGTTCACACTTAGAAGTGAAGTCCAATTCCATATCTGGGCCTTTCCTTTTCTCTCGTCTGAATGCAGAAGAGAGAAAACCCTGAGATTTATTTTATTCTTGGCTTACAAAATCTCCAGTATCTTTTATTCTTTTAATGAGGTACTGAAGGTGAAGTCAAATTATATCTGCTTTAGCCCTAAAGTTTCAAAGGTCCAATGGGTTATCTCTGACTGAATCGGACTTTTCTTTCTTACCTTTTCTTTCCACTGACTACCAGGAATGACAGTCAATGGAAGAGAAGACACCCAGGGTCTATCTCCTGTGACTAAATTTCTGTGATACCTGTACCTCATGGAAGAGGTAAAATGAATGCTTTTCTGGGAGCACTATCCTGCTTTACAGAAGTTCACCCTGCTTCCTTTGAGGAGGACATCCTCCCCAAACACAACTCTTTCACCAACTTTTTTAAGAATAAATGTTTCTTACTGTCCTATTAGAAAGCCACTCCAAGTTAAATGGTCATGAGAGGAAAAACTGGCTGACGATCCTGGAACCTTGTGTCTTTTTCATCCAGGCCTTGTTAGGCAGTCTCCTGATATTATAACAAGATACCTGAGATTCACAACCTTAATGAAATAAAAGGCTTATTTTCTGTTTCTGAAGTTTAAGTCCATGATCACATGGCCATGTAACTTTGGGTCAGTGTACATCATGGTGGGTGCATGTGTTAGAGCATGTCCATCTCACGGTAGTCTGCAAGCAAGTGGAGAAAAGAAGAAACTGGGCCCAGTATGGCTCAAAGGCATATCATCCAATGACCTCACTTCCTTCCACTAGGTTTCACCTCTTAAAGGTTCTGCCACTTCCCAACATGGTCACAGGCTGGTGATCAAATCTTTAATATATGGGCCTCTGGGGAATAGTTATCCAAACTACAGTGGGAGCCATGCCGCTATTGTACTTTGGTCTGTGGTGAGTATGTGAATCTGATTATGTTGCATTCAACAGAATCTGGTTACCTTGTTTATATTTGCATAGGTACCTTCCAAACCATGGTTTACTTTTAAAAGTGTGTCATTTTGTTCATCTATTTTGTGTACCTTCCAGGACCTCTGGGGATAAGAAGTAGTCATATGAGTGCTAAGGGATAGATTAACCTGCTCAAGAGTATTTACAGTGAATAGAAATCACTGTCTTTGGGACTGGATAGATGACGCAGCCCTTAAAAATGCTTGATCATCTTGCAGAAGCCTAGAGTTCAGTTCCCAGGATCCATAATGGGTAGTTCACAACTGCCAATGACTCCCTCTCCAGGAGTCATAGTCTGAAGCTTTCTTCTGGACTCGGCAGGCACCCACAGGTACACACACACACACACACACACACACACACACACACACACACACACCCCGTATCATGTCATTTTCTGTTTTAGACTTTAATGTATAGAAGACCTCACTAAGACCAAGGAGATAAATAGTTTTCAATCCATCCTGAGTAGTATGAGAGGACTTGAGGGACCACAGACATAACTCCAGTGCAGAGTGCTTGCTTAGTGTGCCTGAGACCCTGGATTCCATCCCCAGTACCACAAAACCAAGAAACAAAATAATAAGGACTTGACATAGGGAATAGTTAATTATAAGGACCCTTCTTCTTGATGATATTAACTTTACCTCTAAGGAAGGGGAAAAAAGGAAACACAAAATCATAATGGCACTTGGAAGTTCTGAATGTTATGTGCCTTGAGCCTCTGACTTATTCCCACCAAACACATCTCCATGGCTACGGCACTAAACCCCTCCTGCAGTTCCCGAGAAGCCTCTCCCTGAAGAGTGTGATGGTGCATGTCTTTCATCGAAGCACTCAGGAGACAGAGGCAGGTGGATCTCTGCAAGTTTGAGGCCTGTGTGATCTACAGAGTGAGCTCCAGGACAGCCAAAGGCTACATGGGAAGGAGGAGGAGGAGGAGGAGGAGGAGGAGGAGGAGGAGGAGGAGGAGGAGGAGGAGGAGGAGGAGGAGGAGGAGGAGGGGGGGAGGAGGGGAGGAGGAGGAGGCAGGAAGAGAAGGAAGCAGCTGTCCCTCACTGCAAAGCAGCGCCACTGTCACCCACTCGTCCTCAGTACTCACTCTAAGGACATTATAGCAGTGACTATACAGTGTAGAGGAAACAGAAACGCCTGTGCCTGCTCACCTCCAGAAAGGGCTACTGACTCAGGGTTACTTTTCCTCTGCTACTTTTAGTCTCTCTAAGTGCTTCACTGGCAACATACATCCAGTAGTCTCCATTGAAGGTCCCGGTCAAAAATGTGACGACCAAAACATTTCAGAACATACAACTTGACCTTCATTGTTCAGGGGATTTCTTAACATTGCTGCAGATTTTAGAGTGAGTATAAGGTAGCAATTCTCAACCCGTGGGTCATGACCCCTTTGGGGTTGCAAATCAGATATCCTGCATGTCAGATATTTACCATGCAGTTCATATCCATAGCAAAAGCACATTTCTGAAGTAGCAATGGAATAATTTTATGACTGGGGCTCACCCCAGCATGAGGAACTATATTAAAGGGTCAGAGCATTAGAAAGGATGAGAACCACTAAACGGTCTGGAGTACTCAGGACTTAGAGTGTTTTCTTTTAGGCCAGGTAGCTCAGCTGTCTGCACTGGCAGAGGATGGTGAGCAAGAGGCAATTCCAGGCAATTTAGAGGAGCAGAACCTGAGCTTGGCTTTAAAAAGACCTGAGGAAAGCAATTTTGATGCCTGGATAATCACCGCTGTAGCTCGCAAAGCTTGCCAGTGGAAACCTGTCCCAGAGGTTCCAAGCTTAGAAAGTACAGTGATTGAAGCTTCATCCAGAAGAAGGGTAGTAAGGCAATTAAACGAGGGAGCAAGTGGGGCCTTTGCCTGGAGCCACTTCTGTTCCATCAATTGAGGGAATTTACTTGCCCTCAAAGGAAAGTTATTTCAGCACCTGGCACCAGAAATCTCGGTATATGAGCTTTTCAGTCTCCTTTGATCTGTGCTTACTGGCTCCTGGATTATCAGGCAATAACCAGGGAAAGGAACATGTTCTCTGGCTGTACTTGGCCCACAGGCTGTGATCTGCTCCGAGGCTGCATCCCCCACATGGTTAGCCTACTTTGTATGTCGCTTTGCTCATCAGGGCTCCCCTTTCAAACTCCTCGAGACAGAAGCTAATAGCTTCCAATGTCAGACACTATCCCTGCCATAAGTCACCTTCAGGTGCTCCTGTCATTTGTCTCCCAACCCTGCTGTGATGGCCCTGACAACAAATGACAAAATTCAAAGGGAACTACATAAGTTTTCTTATTGTTTTTCTTTGCTATTTTTTGTTTTTGAATGGGAGAACTTCAAGATCAACACAGACCTTGGTTCAAGTTTCTGATGTTCTTTGTGTGATTCAGAGAAGTAATTTCACTAATGTGGATAAGATCTTGTACATTTAGAATTAGGACAAATGGAATATTTTATTTCACACATTAGAATGGCTAGCACACAGTAAGTGTGCAATAAATGCTTTCTCCACCCTTTGTTCCAACCACATTCTAGACAACTGTTTACAATGATGTGCTCTAGAGAGGCAATTATTAGATTTTTTTCCAAAAGTTAGGTGATGTTATAGTATACTATAGGTCATACATTAAGTATATTTATCAGCATACCAAGTTATTCTTAGTGTGATCCCTAAAATAGCAAGAACAGCCCTTTTAGCATTTCAGAGATGCAAACTAACCAGGCATACTTAGAGCCTGCTGGATCAGAAACTCTGAGAATAGAACAAAAAAAAATCTGTATTTTTTATGGAACCCTCTTAAAAGAGAATATGGTTGGCCTGTTCGATGACTGGCAAAGAGATTATGGTCTGAAACAAAGTGAGGCAGAGGGATCAAGGAGATGATAGGTTGGATGTTGGTGTATTTGTTTAGATATTTTATCGGGTTCTTATATCTATACCTCCCTTCCAATACTTGTTCTACCCTAATCCCTTTCAACCTCACAATAGTATGTAGGAGAGAAAGAACTTTAGAAGGGAAAGGGCGTGTAGACCTCTTTAGGCTACTTCCTGCTGATGAGAGACATTGAGTACCTTGGGGGTAAATCCAATCTTATCATCAGAATATCCAGCAATCCAGGAATCCAGGAATCCAGCAATATAGCAGTGCAGTAGTGCAGCAGTCCAGCAAACACACAGCAAATACAGCAACAGGAACCAACAGGAATCAGCAACAGCAGGAACAGCAACAAGGTGAGCAGCACCCATCAGAGGCCCTCTCAGGGCTCTCCCATTGTTACCCTCTCAAGAGTATCCGGAATTCAACTATCTGCATCTGGCAAAACTCATGCCCCTGCTAGTGCGTGAGGAAAATCATAATCACCGGCTGTGGAGGTCCATTTAATGGAATAATAATAGTGGGTTGTCTCAAACCTAGGATTAAAACAAAAACATTCACAAAGTATAATTGAGTTTTTAAAGAAACCAAAATTCTCACTACAGGTTGGGTGAAGGAAGCAAGATGCAGGGACCAATGCAGAGGAATGTAGGGATTTTTACTTGTATTCAAATCGATAATCAGAATATAATACCACTTAAAACTATATACAAGGATCACATTGTTGTGTTCTGAGTAGAAAAGAATGGCTTGGGCTAGGTTGTTGGAAATATACATGGTGAGAGGTAGGTGGACTCAAAGACTCTTTATATGATTTATTCATAGTTTACCTGTGGAGAATCAGAAAAAAATATAAAATTTCATCCTACTGAGAACTTGGAAAGATGGATTTTCACTAAGCTATAATAGGTGGAAATAGGCTACTATGCGAATGATTAGTGATTAGACAACAACACCTCTTGTGAGTTTGAGCAATATATTAGACTTGAATCTCACAGTGGCCACTTGATATGAGCTTGGGATTTAGGGAAGAGTCTGGACTGAAGATTTCATTTATAAGTCACTAGTGTCCAACTGGAAATTGTTGAATTGGGATAAGACAGCAGAGTAAGCGGACAAAGGGAGAGAAATAGGTTCCAGTCCCAGAAAGTATAGACATCAAGAAGACAGTAAAGTCAGCAAAGCAAGCTACAACAATGACTAACGTGGCAAGACATGCCCACTGGTGTGATAATAGCATGAATGGCAAGGGAGTAGCCAACCAATTTCTGATTGTGTTTAAGGCCTGCTCTACAAGTCAAAACCTACATTTGGCACTCGTATCAGAGTCAAGAATCTGTGGTTAGACACATTACAGGCCCTAGGGAAGAACCCACTATTATTATTCTATTAAATGGACATAGGATGAAACCAACTCCTAATGGCAACATGATACCTATAGCTTAATGCATCTCTCAGCCCTCATCAGAGAAGTCTCCTTTTGCAGTGGATATCATTCAACACAGAGACTCACAACTGATCAAGGTACAGGGACTAAAAGACTTAGAATGCTCAGACCTAATGGGACATTTATATCATGCCACCTCTTCCCAAGGTTCAGGGATCATTGCAGAAGATGAGATGAAAAGATTTGTCAAGAAACAGAGTCAATAGATGACTACAAGTAAATAAGTGTTTTCCAGACACAGCAGAGCAGCTGCACATATGAACTCAGAGAGTTGAGTCACCATACATAAGACCTATGGACGCTCACACAGAATCCCAGCACTGAGAAGGAATGTGGGCACAAAGTCCTAACCCTAGCTGAAGTTTCTAGGGAAGAGCCGATTTTCTTCAAGGGTTTCTTCTCCAGTGTGTTGACCACATTCCAGTGGAAGGTCTTACATCCAATCTTATCAGGCAGCACCAACTGTAATTGGTGGGTTTTACAGCGTTCAAAGTTCAATAGGTAGGGAAGTAGAATGGGGTGGGATTTTGGAAGAGTGGGGTGATGGGTAAATATGATCAAAACGCATTTAGGAAAATCTCCTAGAACTAACAGAAATGAAAAAAATTGCCAAGAACACTAAAAGGTAGGCAGGCAGTCAAGGACTGAGTTCACCATGCATGTTGGAGGCTCTCAGAGGGATGAAATGAGGCACTACAAAATTGCTGTACTCCCGATGCATAGTTTTCTCCTGCCCCTTTAACATTTTTATTAATTAATTAATTTATTTATTTATTCTTTTATTGTATATGTGTAAGAGGGGAGATACTTATACCTTTAGGCTTGGTGTCCAGGGCACTTACCCACTGAGCCATCTCGCTGGCCCTCCTACTGTCCCAGTATGTCCTTTCTCAACTGTCAACTCCAGGCATAGTGTCCACACTCCAGGCTTTCTAAAATTAAGGGGCAGGTTTCCAAAGGTAGTGCTGAGCTTCATATGAAGAGTGACTCACTGACATACTGTGTCCTCTCATCACCCACAGAACAAAAAGTCATTACCCCAAGCTACTCAGTCACCCACTGGCTCGACTGAAACTATGCCTGTGGTGCTTGTTTTGTTTTGTTTTGTTTTGTTGTATGTGTGTGTGCGTGCTTTTAGCATTTATGCCCTATCAAAAAGAACACGTAATTATCTTTAAAATAAAGCTCTATCTTTAACATAACCTGGAACAGCTAAACCTCCTTCAGCCCAGAGTGTTTTAACAAGGACAGTTTATTCAATTGCCTCCTGAAGCTTTTAAAAGTCTGTGACTCATTTCAGCAAGTGAGGAAAAAGACAAAACAGCAGGATCCCACTGGAAAAATATTGTGGCTATTGGCACGACAACAGAAAAATAACACAATGATAAAAGCATTGTGCTCCCCAAGTCAAGTGTACGCCTCATCGTTTTCTTAAGAAATGTCCCTGCAGTGGGGACATGTGTGAGTCACGAATGTTTGTGAGCTACACAGTGTGGCCTTGGGCAGGCTCACCTCTCTGTTGATTAGTTCCCTCCTGGGTAAAATGGAAACCATTACAACCTATACAACAATACGTGTGTAGGAGGCATCAGAGCAGCACTCATATACAACAGTACCCTGTCTCTCCATTGACCTTAAAATGAAGATGGACCTTAAAATGAAGTAGCTCAAAGGACCATCCCACACTCAGAGAACTCAATGGTACCTGTCCCATGCCAGGTTCACCTCCCTCAAAGAAAAATGTACCCGAGATTGTTTGGGCCCACACGAAGTACTTTGCCTTTGTTATTTATTTAGAGACTAAATTAGGACACAGCCTCATGAAGAAAAGAAAGAAAACTCTACTCAAAATTAAAAGTGACTTTCAAAAGTATTTTAAAGTCATATGGAAAGCAGATATCGCTGACCTTGACTTATCTTCCATGGCCTTTACTCCAACACTGAACCCCTTTCACAATGGATCAGCCTGGATATCTATTTTCTGTGTTACTTGGGGGCAAGCCACTGAGGCCAACAGGTAAATTAGAAATATACGAGGGTTTCAGAGCACTGAATGGGTGACCATTGCCTGAATTTCCAGTTGCGGAAAAGTTGAGAAGCAATTGTCCCATAACTTGATTTCAAAATGATACTCCTGTCAAATAGGGTCAGGAATGTTGATCAGGAACAATTGGGCATCTCCTTTTTAAGGATCTGGGGGTCTAATTAAATATGGATGGACCAAAAGGAATGGTGTGGCATAGGTTACCCTACCTGGCTCAATAGCCAAGAAATGCTGGCTGTTCTTGTGGAGTTAAACACCAATTTGTGCTCATAAATGCATTACTTTAATAACAATCTACTGTGCCTTATGCAGTAGGGCTAAGACAGGCACACCACGATGTTATTATCTGCAGAAGTCTGAGGGCAGAGGGAGATGAGAACAATGAGAATGAATTACAAAGCAAATTTATAAGACATCATAACAAGGGAGAATGAGAAACTGCTTATATGTGGGCATGGCTTAGGGGAAAGTAAAGACAACCATGCTCACGGACATGACAGTTGAGACCAGAAGATGAATAAATGACAACACCGAGTTAGACATCTGTTGGACATCGGGGTATTCCTTGTGATTGCAATCTAGAGAGAATTAGGTTTGAGGAACAGGAACAGAAGATGGTGCGTTGAGATCCTGGAGTGTTGGAGTCTAGACTTCAGGAATATAACCAAGAGGAAATGCACATCAGTCAGTTAAGTATAGCAAGGAGATCTAGAAGAAGGTAAAGGTGACATACAATAGCAAAAGGATGGTGACTGTCACCATGGGAGGAGGCAATGTCCGCTACAAAGAGAAGGTAGAAGTTACTGAGGTGTGCAGTGAAAACTGGGAAAAACTCCTCCTGGTCGGAAAGGAACTGCTGTGGTCTGGAATGCAGAATCCTCCCACAAGGAAGGACTCAGAACATGCTGCAGTTATCCGAGGCAGGGTCACACAGTATGTGACTGTGCACAGGTATTCACAGTACATTATGTAAAAAGAGCAGATCAGAGGCATGAGCCGTGGAATCACACTCACCTTAGCTGAATCTGAATTGTCGATTTCTGCCCAGCGCAGTTTTGGTTTTTAGTTTGGTTAGTGTTATGTTAGTTAGTTTTGTTTGTTTATTTATTTTTTGAGACTGAGTATCCCTTTATAGCCAAAGCTAGCCTCAAACTCTAAATAACCTAGCCTCAGCCTTCTAAATACTGAGGTATGTCCTACCAGGTCCAATTAAAAGGACTCTTTCTGCAAGAAAATACACAGGAAACTGTCAAGAAGGAGTCTGAGAGAAGGCAAGGGTAGAGAGGTTTACAGAGACAGAGAAGACTACAAAATACTAGCCGATACACCTCTGGTATTAGTAAATAGATTTCATAGAGTGGGTATGACATTTATGTATTTTAATTTAATTAAAAGAGGGAGTTATCAAAGTTTCCAATGATGCAAAGAAGGCAAATAAAAATGACAGGAAAAATCATTAGCTTTGCACCCATGAGGTCATCTGTGAGTTGGGGCAGATGCAGACTGTCTCAGTGGAATGACAGAGCTGGATTTATGGGTGGTTACTGTGAAATAAGGGAATAGTAGGAGAGAATCCAGTCCTTCCCAACTCTGGCCCTTACACTTGTTCAGCCTTTTCTTTTAAGATGGCCCCTAAGCCATGTGAGAAAGGGTTATGGTATAGAGGTCCCCCTCCATGATTGAGCACTCTGTTAGCATTTTCTGTGCTTTGACCAGTTGCAAGGTTTTATGTTGAACACCATCCACTGTGAAAGGAACTTCTCAGATGAGGTCTAAGAGCACACTGCCCAGTGGGTATAGAGAGAGACAAGTGTAGAAAGCAGCTTCATTCAATGTCCACTTAGCGGAATAGTAGTAGTAGATTCACATCTGAGGCTTGTGAGCTCCTAACCATTTGTTCTTGGACAGATTGACAGGACCAGGGATGTGTTTCCTCCCATGCAGTGAGCCTTCAATCCAATCAGAAAGGGGTTGATCATCCCCATAACATAACATGTATGCCACTAATGTGCCCATGGGCATATCATGTCACACCAGTTATTATTGTAGTTCACAGGGTCCCCAGAGTCTTGTTGACTGTTGACTTTTTTCCCCAGTAGCACTTTCCAGTTTTATGAAAACTTGCCAGCAGGGAGGAAGCTGCCAAATTGGTCAGTACCAATTTGGTGTCCCGAGACCTCCCCCACTAAAAGACAATGCAGGCTGTTTTTCAATACTCTTGGTTACCCACCAAAACTTGTTGGTAATATCCTGTTCCTGAAGATACCACACACTTTGATCATTAGACTGACACATTCCACTAATTTCACTAATGTTTTAACTGGACATGTGGGCATATGCAAATATCCATTTTAAAATCTATATTCTTCAAACCCTGGCTGCAGTAATTTACAAGGGAGAATTAAACAGGCTGTAGGCACTCTTGACCATGACAAACCATCCATGTATTTTTATGTTCATACTGTACACTTTAATGTTGAGCAGACTTCAGAATAGTAGCACTTCTTAATGATTTTTACACACACCCCAAAAAGGTCACCATGAGAAGTGTGCTGTGTACAATCATAAGAGAAAAAATTCTCAGAGCAACCAGTCGCTAAAAAGCATTCCTCAGAATGGCAGCAATTTTTACCAATGCCCTCACTCATCAGAGCTACCTGGCATAGTACCGTGACATGTGCGCATCCAGCTTCACGCATCTGTAGTCCTAATTCTCCTTAGCTGCAATTACAATTCACACTCACCTGAGGGCTACTTATCCGTCTATAGAAAAGGAGTTAAATATTGAGCTAACAAATTGGAAACATGCCCCGTGGTTTCCACGTCCACTGTCACTCAGAACAGCAGCCTTGAAGGGGAGCTGAGACTTTTTAAACTCGTCACCTTAATTGGGTGCATCTCTAGGTGTGGCAGTGCAGGCTCAGTTAGGGCAGAGTAGCAGTGCTCTCTGACTTCACTTAGCAGGACGGCTTTCAGGAGCATCAAATGTACTTGTAAGGGGAAACTGGTAGGCTCCCTTCTGCTCTGTACCCGCCTAGCACAAATTATAGAGACTGGTGTTTCCTCACTAAGGTCTCCCTTGTGGAATCCCTAGTGTTCATTCCCACATCCATTCCCACCACAGAAAATAGTCCTTTGACAAGCTAACCTCCAGCAATGTTCTTTAGCTAGATGTAAAAGATCTGAGAAGCATAAGAGAAACGAGCAGAAAGAATGAGGTGCGGGTGCAGATTAGAGGGTAGGTACGATGGCGGTGAGGTCTCCGTGTGTGGGGATGGCTTCTTTTCTTCTGGGAAATTTAAGGCAGAATTGCAATGTATTTGGGTCATATTTAATGACCTCACTCACCCAACTCCTCCCATATCCACCCCTCTACACAGTTACCTCACTGTCCAACAAATTTAGGTTTTGGTTTTATACCCATCCCCCCATAGACTCTAGTTTTTATTGTTCAATTACTTTTGGAAGTGGAGCATGCCTTGGACTATAGTCACACTACTAGGGGTCACATCATTAAGTAAGACTAACTCTCCTATCAGCTATCAAAGGCCAATAGTTGCTCATGTAATGATAGGGTTTTGTCCTCTCCTTATCCCCTCCATGGTGGGACTTTGTGTTGCTTGAGCTTGTGCAGGTCTTGTGCCTGCTCTCACAATTGTTGACTTCTCGTGTGCAACTGCCCTGTTGTGTCCAGAAATTACTGTTTCCTTCAAGTAGTCCATTATTTCTAGTTCTTATAGCGTTTCATCCTGCTTCTTCTGGGAGGATCTCTTAAGCCTTGGAGAGAAGGGTGTACTTGCCTTCTAGAAATACAGATCTCAAAGAAAGTCCCTTGCTTCTGGCCCCACAAGGCCATTACACAAAAGTGCCAACCTTACCCCAACAGCAGCCCATCACAAGCATTATGACAGTTACCACATCTCCCTTGGTAGATTTCCTGTTGAGGAATATTATATATAGATCCCAAAGCAACCTCTCTTCTGTGGATAAGAGTTTCCACCATTTCTTAAGCTCTCACTTTCAACAAGCACCCTAGGATTTTCTCCCTCACTATAAAGTAGGTAACACTATCATCACCCAATTAACAAATATGGAGACCTGAGTTCAAGGACGTTGAGTCACATGCCCAAGTCAAGCTGCTAGTTTGGAAAAAACAGCTAGTTGTGTAGTCAAATTGTTCCCATTCCTTTCTAAGTGTGAGAGGACTGGTGAGGTGACAGAGGCCAAGTCCTGCTGCTGCCCAGATACCCTGCTGAGCACTGGATGCCAGCCAACCAACATGGTTGTACTGAAAGAAATGGTTATCGGTTTTCACTCTTGCTTCCCATTCTCAATCTAACAGTCCAGCTCTCCTTGGCTCTAATCCTCCGCCGTTTTTGATAGCTGGTTTAATAGCATGAGTAGTATGTCAGAGGTTGAGCTCTAAACCATCTCTCCACACCTTCCTTTTGAGTCCCCTGAGAGTTAGCTGAGCACTTGGCCACTTCTGCCTTAGAAATGTTGTCCTGCAGTCTCGGAAGAAGTGAATGGAAGTGTGCTCCAATTCCCGGGCCCTGGCAGAAGGTAATTTTTCTCACACTGCATTGCTTTGGGATAGCCTTCAAATCAGGAGGGATCACAGAATGTTGAGGGTAAAGAAGCACAGCACCTCGAAGAATAACAAGAAAAATTAAGAGGGAGCCTGAGTTCTTGAACCTCCGCCTGGGTGCCCAGCCCCTCTGATGAGCTCCCATCACATGCACAGCATCACAGTAAATGGAAATGCATTTTTGCCTCTAGTTTGAACTGGTCCTACTTGTTCTACTTTAAAGCAGCCAAACACAAATCCTAACTCATACAGAGGGAGCAAAGAGAATTTAGAAATGGAAGGAAGTCTGGAAGTGAGAACAAGACAGTAAGTGGCAAAACTAGTACCCAGCCAGGAGAGCGAGGGTTGGAGTCAGACGTTACATGTTTGTTTGTGTTCAAGTGTTTGGAAACACAAAGGAGGGGGATGGAAACCAAAGCCAGGGAAGAAAAAAATATATTCACCCATCCTCTTACCTGGTCTCTGGGAAGGCTGTGGGTGGCAGAAAAACAGAAAAGGAGAGGAATCTCCAGCTGTTATCAGAGTCCTTAAAAGTCAAACTCAATCCTGCACGGAAGCTAAGGATGTCAGTTACTCAAAGCAGGTTCTTGGGATTAGCCATTGGTCCATGAGGGGCCTCCACACATGCAAAACCTCTGTGTGGCCTAGGTCAGAGCCAATCTCTCCCCACGAAGAGGATGGGACCTTCACTGGCTACTCATTGTGGTTTCCAGCCATCTACTTTCATCACAAGAATAACAAACCATACATTGCCAACGTGTGCTGTCTTCCAGTATCTTCCAAGAGGATAATCCTTTGAAGCATTCATTTCCAGAGTCCTCGGAACAGGACATTGTCTGTTGTTTACATAAAAACAAATACAGCTACTTGGAATTAAGAAAGCCATGTGCTAATTACTCTACCCTGCAATACCTTCCCACAGCCAGCTCCTCTGTGAGTAAACACCACGGCCTGCCTTCCAGGGCTTGGCAGAGCCCCAGTCCCACAGGAGTCCCACACACAGCGCTCTCAAGCTGACTGTCAGAGCTCCACAGTTAAACCACACTTTACTGGTGCAATGATTGTTGATGTGGTGTTTTAGAAGTGACACGCAGATCAATGGGGGAGTAAATTAGCCATGGTCAGTGAATAATGGGAAGTGGGGAAAGATGGCAGGCCATTTGAATCAGAGAATACCGAAAGTTAAAAGCCAGCAATTTAGGAAGAATACATTCAAATATCTGATCCAAAGTTTCCAGTCACTTCAATTGTCGTTAAGTGTTTTACTTTATTTAGTTTATTCAAGGTCTCATGTCGTACAGTCTGGCTTCAGATCTCATGTAGCTGATGATGGTGTTGAGCTTCTGACCCTCTTGTGTCCACCTCTCAAACTCAGGGATGAGCTGGATGAACCCCCACTCTGTGTTTATGCAGGGATGCTTTCACTGTAGGCAAACATTCAACTCTACACCCCAAACCCCTTGGAAGGCACTCTCAGAAGGAGCATTAGTCAGAGTGCTCATTCTGTAGAGCTTCCGGACAGCTTAATCTGGGATTTTCATGAATTTTCCTTTCTGGTTAATTCTGGATACACTGAAGATGCTCACACAGCAGACAAGCTCTTCCCCACTGTCCCCTGTCACGAACAGCCATCTCTCTTATTCTTAACAACTGCTGGTATAAGAACAACATGAAGGGTTTCAACTAAATTATCTTTTTCCCTTGATGAGGATTTAGGGTTTTTGTTTGTTTGTTTGTTTGTTTGTTAACAAATTTTCGAGTAAACATCTTTCATAAACCACATTTTCAGACTGTCCTGCATCCTGTGTTTCCAGGTGCAGTCAGATTACAGAGAAGCCCTATACTGGGTCTAGAGTCAGAACCCTTAGTGCCATCCTCACGGATGGCTAAGTCCAAGAGCCTTGCCTTAAGACCGCCTCTGCTTAGAGAGCTACCGAAGTTCCCACGTTCCACTGACAATGTCTGTACCCTAACATCCCTGAGGGTAACGAATTCTTTTCTGATTTTGGATTCTGAGTTTTTACTCAGCAAACAAGGTTTGGCTCCGCCTGGATTAATTTAGAACAAATCCCGGCTCCTTCGTTTTCGCCTTGACTTCCTACAGTTTGTAAAACTGGAGGCAAAAGGAAATCTCAGGCGAAGCACTTATCCAACAGTACTGAGTATCTATGGTGGTAGTGGGTTGCAGTGTACCCCTAAAATTCAAGCTCCGCTCCAGGACCTCAGAATGTGTCCTTCATTAGAACTAAGATCTCTGCAGATGTGGATAGTTAAAATGACACCATATTTAAGTTGGCTGGATCCAATAACTGACGTCATTATGTAAAAGAGAGGCAGAGGAAGGGGTCGCTAGTGGAGACAGTGTTTGGGATGACACAGCTGTAAGCCAAGGAATTCAAGCTCTTACTCTCAGGAATGGCCAGTGCATAGTGAAAAAATATGGGGCCGACTGGGGCCGAGCCTACAGAAGGAAGACAGCCTTGTTCCCGGCCTCATGGTTGGGCGCTGCTGTCCACCTGAACAGTAAGAGTAGAATCTCTGCTACTTGAAGTCCCACAGTTTATGCTGATTTATTTTGGCGGCCACGGGAAGCTGACACAATCTTCAGTCAGGGCTTCATGTGTAAGAGCGCAAGTGAGCAGGCGCTCTCGTAGCTTGCGGTTCTCATGGAGAAGACGGAAGCTAACAAAATACATGTCTTCTTCAGAGTTCTATCAGTTCAGTGGGCAGGAGTGAAAAATCAGAAATCTGTAAAAATGTACATTGTAGGTGGACATCGGCAGCCGTCAAACTGCCCCTAACTCTCCCTTCTATGGGGCCCTACTGCTGTTGGAGACCCTGTCAATCCTCAGACCAGCCTTTGTCTCCACTTCCTCCTTCCATACCATGGGCCCCTTGAAGCTCGGCTTCCCCTGCTCTAATCCTCAAAAGTGTCTTTTCCTTCACATGTTCCCCAGCTTGAGTATGCACAAACTGAAGAATGCTTTTATCCCCCACCCTACCCCCATCCAGTTTGGACATGATGGATGGCGGTGTATTTCCTCACCGTACTAGAGAGCAGATCCAATCTGACTTAATTACAGCTGGGGCTCTGTAAACAGCCGCTCGTTACTGCCAAGCCCTGCGGTTTTCCAAGAGAACACCACAAATGACAGGAAGCTGTGAGGGGGAAAATAGTCCCGGCTGCCCGTGGCATGTTCCTTGTGAATACAGATACTTCCATTCATCAGTGAAGACCTTTATGAAATCTGGGCCACCAGCAGGAGAACGGTCTAGAAAAGCGCAGCAGAGGTCTGTGGCTTCTGCGTTGTAAGGCGGAGGTGGTCTCTGAGGATGAATCTGAGATTCTCTGAGGAACAGCCAGGCACTGAGAGGTTTTGGGGGCCACCCCTGTCTCCACCACCCATCATCATGCAGGTGTCAGTGATTTCACCGCAAGGACTTGCCTCCAAAGGGAGGAAAAAAAATTCCACCCAACAGGGCATGTTTGTTTTCACAAGATGAAGGATGCTACCCCACCATCTGACAGACCAAAAGCTGTGCAAGAATGCAAAGTGCATAGACAGCTCCTCCTTGTCCTCGTGGACATAGGTGTGCCAAGAGCTTGGGGGAGACAGAAGGAGTGGTACTCAGAGAGGAGCCCAGGACTATCTCCTATGGAAGGAGGTCCATTGGTAAAATGCAGGTTCTGGTTCAATAGACCTGGACAGGAGTTAGAATTCCACATCACAAAGGAGCTCATAGTGAGACCAGTATTACAGGCTCTAGAAGCTAGGGAGGAAGAGGGCCAGTGATGGGGAATTTGGGGGAAAGTCCTGCCCAGGAGTCTATGTAACAAACAATGCTACCTATGAGCTGTCTGCTTCCGTGGAATCTTAGAACACAGCCAGAGACAAACTATAATGCATTAGATGTTGTTTATCGTCAAAAAGGGTGAAATATTCCTACTTCATAGAAACCCAGGACTCCAAAGTTCTATACCCTGCTGCCTCTGTTTGGTCCCTGGGATCACGGGGCACATTCATTTCACATGCCTGCCACCCTGAACCCTCTGACACATAAATCTTCATATCTTCTACCCCATTCAGCAAAGCCAGTTCCATTCCTTACGTCTGTGTGTTTTACATTTTATTTCCTGCTTCCATGAATTAATAAAGGCTTATATCCTCTCTCCGTGTCTGGCTGGTGGTGGCACTTCAGGGCATCTGGGACTCATTCCTTCGGGTCTATTACATTCAGGATCCTTTGGTTTTTTAATAATGAATAATATATGTATAGAATATATGCGGATAATATTATAGACATGAATTATATTTAATATATGCAAATAACATGTTATGAATAGTATATGTGCATGTATACATACACATATATCACCTTTTCTTATTTCATCAATATATTTTATTTTAAAGTTCGTTGTTGAGAATTCCACACATGCACATGTGTTTCAATCAAACATACACTCCCATTCATTCCTCTCCAATTCCATCCCTATCTTCCTGTTACTTTCCCTCCCAACTTAGCCACTGAACTCATTTGGTGCTGCCCGTACGGCCATGGGTTTAGGAACATACACCGAAGCATGAGTGGCCTCTTTAGGAACACATCCCTGAATAAACAGATTCTTGATTTCCCCAGCAGGCATCGATTGCCTCCGATAGTTTCTCAGCCAGGGGTGAAGATCCCTAAGCCTGTCCCCTTCCGTGCCTCACACTGGTCCTGAGCAGGGACTCACAGCCACTGCGAGCTCATATATTCATCACTTGTGTCTCGTCTGGGAGACGCTGTCTCTACCAAATCTCAATTTTATAAATTTCATCTCCTCTTCAACCATGGCCGATAAGCGCTCCCCCTCCCTCTCCCCTTTCCCCTCCCCCTCCCCCTCCCCCTCTGTCTATCATGTGTGTGTGGGCATGTGCGTATGGGTGCGTGCGTGCGTGCGTGCGTGCGTGCGTGCATGTGTGTGTGTGTTGGGGATAATACTGATGTCCTCTTTAGAGATGAGTACTTCACTGTCTTATTCTTTGCACACTGGCCCTTTATGGGTCTCAATGCTAATCACCAGCTACTGAGAAAAAGACGTTTCTCTGATGAGGGTTGAAATATTACCTAATTAATGAGCATAAGGGTAAGGTCTTAGGGGCAGTGCATCTTTATGTCAACTGCCCTTAATCGTTTGTTAATAGACACTCAACTCAAGTTATTTCCATAACTTGGCTATTGTAAAAAAAGAAAAAGAAAACACCATGAACCTAAGAGTCGAAGCAGCACGCCAGTGTTTGATAATTTAATCCCCTTTGGTGTGCCCCGTAAGAGCAATTCCTGGGTTTCTTAAGGATTTTATTTTTAATTTCATTTGAAAGTGCCATACAGTTTTCAAAAACTGCACCAACTTACATTGTCACCAAGAGTGCACCAGGGTTCCTGGTCCCCGCTTCAAAAAATGGTCAGTGTTTGTTTTGTACGAGAAGGAGACATCCTAACTCAATAGGCACGTACAATCCTCTGTGCGTTTTTACATCGTCTGTGTTTGGAGAAATGTCTGTCCAGGTATTTTGCACAGGTTTCAAACAGGTTATTTGGGGTGTTTGGGGTACTAAATTGTGAGTCGCTTATTCATGTAAGATGTTCGGTCTTTATTGGCTACACAAACTGTTTCTCCCAGCGTGCACATTCTCCTTTTATTTTGTTGGTTTGTCATGAAGAATACACTTAGTTCGGTGAACTTTTTTCTTTCTTCTCTTTTGTAGCATGAGTTATTGGTGCAATTAAAAACAAAAAATCATTGCTAGAGTTAATGTGCAGATTTCCCCCAGTGTCCTCTTCTAGGAATTTTATGTTTTCAAGATGAACACTTGAGTCTTTTTCCATTTTTAGTCAGCTTTTGCATATTGTGTAATAAGAACTCATTTCGATCCTTTGCATGTGTAAAGCCAGTCTTCCCGGCACTGTTTAGCGCCCTATAACGTTTCCCCATTGTGTCTCCTTGGCCTTGTTGAATCAAACATGTACATTTGGATTTATTTCTGGCCTCTCTATTCTGTTCTACTGGTCTGCTTTCATATTAGGACCATGTCGTTTGGCTCGCCATCCCTTTGTAACGGGATTTTTTTTTTTCTTCCCCCCCCTGTAACGGGATTTTAATCCAGGAAGGCTGCGCCTCCAGCTTTGCTTGGCTTCCTCGGTATTGCTTCAGCTGCTTGGCTTTGTTATTGTCACTGTCGTTAGTGTGTAGTTCATACGAATTCTCAGATCACACTGTCTATTCCTATGAAGTATGCTCTTGGAATTATCGCAGAGTCTGATAAATCTGTACATTGCTTTAATTGTTGATGGTTCATTAGTTATTTATATTTCTTCAGGGGCAGTGCTTCTCAACCTTCCTAATGCTGTGACCCTTTAATACAGTTCTTCATGTTGTAGGGGCCCCAACCAAAAAATTATTTCATTGCTACTCCATAACTGTAATTTTACTACAGTTATGATTCGTAATGCAAATATCTGATATGCGACCCTATGAAAACATCCTTCAATCCCCCAACGGGTCGCTTTCCACAGGTTAAGAACCACACTGCTTTGACTGAACTAAACATTTTGTTAATATTAATTCTTATCCACGACCATGTAATACCTTTCCATTTACTTGGGTCTTCACTTTATTTCAATAATATTATGAAGTTTTCAGCATGCCAAGTATTCCTTTTCCTGTTCATGTTTATTCCTAAATATTTTGTTTCTTTATTTTGTATTATTTATAAACAATAAATAAATAAATAGATAAAGGATATATTATTTATATATCTTTATTAATATTTAATTTTTTCTTTTCAAACAACTTGTCATTTGTACAAACAAATGCTACTAATTTGCATGATGGTTACATATTGTACAATTTGTGTATTAAACCCAAAATATTTTTAATTAATTTACTTATTTTGTGTGTGTGTGTGTGTGTGTGTGTGTGTGTGTGTGTGTGTGTGTGTGTGTGTAGGAACTGAGGCATTGGCTGGTGTGCTGAAGCCCCATTACATGTGCATAAGCTTATGTGTGCTACATGTATTCAAGAAAGCTAGAAGAAGGTGTTAAATGTCCTAGAGGTACGAAAGCTGTTGAGTTACCATGTGGGTGCCAAGAACTTAACTTGGGTTCTCTGCAAGGGCAGTGTCTTAGTTAAGGTTTCTGATGCTGTGGTAAAACACCATCACCCAATCCACTTGAGGAGGAAAGGGTTTATTTCACCTTGCAACAGTCAGGTCAGACTCTCTCACTAAGGGAAGTCAGGTCAGGAACTCAAGGCAGAAACCTAGAGGGAGGAACTGAAGTAAAAGCTATGGAGGAAGACTGCTTAGTGGCTTGCTCCTTGTGACTTGCTCGGTCTTTTTTATAGAACTCAAGACCATCTGAGTTGGTACCACCCACAGTGGGCCAGGCTCTCCCACACCAATCATTAACAACAACAACAAAACAACAACAACAACAACAACAACAATGCCTCACAGAGCTGCCTAATTACCAGTCTTATGAAAACCTCTCCTCAGTTAAAAATCCTTCTTCCCAGTTAACTCAAGCTTGTGTCAAGTTAACGTAAAGACTGAGCACCACACGTAGTAAGCACTGTAAACCACTAAGCCATCTCTCTAGCCTCTCAACAGGGAGTGTGTGTGTGTGTGTGTGTGTGTGTGTGTGTGTGTGTGTGTGTGTGTGTAAATTCTTTAGGATGGTCTTCATATAGGCAATGCCATCTGCGATAATGGTAATTTCATTTCTCTCATTCTGGTTTGGGTGCCTTTCCTTTAATCTCCTTCCCTGACTGCTATGACCAGCACCTCCAGTACCATGCCATGAAAACAAAAATAATAAGAATGGGAATGTCTACCTTGTAATAAATACTGAAACCAGAAAGGGGGAGAAAGAATGGTGTGGACAGTCAGGAAGAGAGTCCTGCACGGTGTTTGGGGGTGGGGATGGGAGGTTAGAGGAAGTTATTGTAAGTATCCAAAGTCTGCAATTAAGACTGCTATTTCCTGAGTAAAATCTGAAGATGTGCAATGATAAATGTGGCTTATATTACATGGTATTTATTATGCAACAGATCCAAATTCTATCTACTTAAGAAAAATCTGGAGTACCAAACAATTCTATAAGCTATTGTCTTTATGTCCCACCACATATTCCTGCACTCATGTGTTATAGTATCATTTGACATACATGTCCTCATTTCTTCTACCCCTGAGTATCCATAACTAATGTTTCATTCTTTATTCTCTGTCTATTGTACTTTTTTCCTATTTCACTTGACATACAGTCTTCCAGGTACATCACGCTGTGGTCAAATGTCAAGTTCTCTCTCTTTGTCTGACTAATATCCCATTCTATCTATGTGTATATTTTTTCTTTACTTGCTCCTTTGTTCAAGATGTTCTAGTTTATTTTCATATGCCTAGTGTGAAAAATGCTGTAAACTTTTAGTTATTCATTGATTATGATGTTAGCTGTGGGATTTTTATAAATGGGTCCTATTATGTTCCATTAAGAAATGTCAGCCAGAAAATATTCTGAATCGGGTCAATCTTTTTGTACCCTCTGAGATGATTATCTGCCTTTGAGTTTTTATCCTGCTAATATAGCACGTTGCATTGATTGACTTGCAGGAGTTAAAAGCAGCCTTTCACGACAAAGATAATTCTCGCTGCTTGTGGTGCGTGAGCCTTTTGATGTGTTGTTGAACGTGGCTTGCTACTAATTCTGTTTAGGATTTTGACTTCAATATTTATTAGAGATTTTGATCTGTAGTTTTCTTCCATTGTGATGTCATTGTCTGGCAGCAAGGCTGGCCTTGTATGCTGCACTCCTAGCTAGGAGGAATATATCAAATTTTTCTTTAAAGTACTGGTAATTCTTTGGAATATCTGGTAGAAGTCAGCCATGATGCCAGCTAGTCCTGGGATTTTCTTTGTTGCAAGATATTTAATTACTTCTTCAAAGTCCTTATTGTTGATGTTTTGCTCGAGCTGTGTCTTCCTGATTCAATCTAGGTAGGTTATGATTTTCAGGGACGCCATCCATTTCCTCTAACTTATCCAATTTGTTGGCATATAATTATTTGTAATATTCCGTACGATCCCTTTTAGTTTAATGTATCTGCTGTAATGTCCTCACTTTTGCTTCTGACTTTCCTATCTGAGCCCCGTATTTATTTCTTAATTTGTCAAGCTCTGAGTTTGCTAGTTTCACTTTAAAAAAATACTCTTGGTTTTACTTTTTAATTATTTTTTTCATTATGATTGTTCCGTCATTTACAATTCCCTTCTTTCTGCTAACTTTTGACCTAATGGGCTTTCTTCATCTATGTTCTTCAGGTTATATGAAAGGCTGTGTTTCGGGCCCCTTTCTTATTACTTTTCTCCTTTACTATTTTAAAGAGAAGTGTTTATTAGTATAAAATCACCTAGAATTGCTTTTGCTGCATTTCATAAGTTTTGACGTGTTCTGTTTCTATTGCCATTTGTCTCAAACTATCCCCCCCCCTTTGAAGCCTCGGTACATTGGGAACATACTTTATCATTTTAGAGTATTTGTGAATTTCCCAAGGTTCCCTTCTGCTACTGAGTCCTTATTCCATACCATGTGGTTAACAAGAATCTTTCCTTTCACTGGTAGAGACTGAATTTTGTCTATCACAGGCCAGGAACGCTATCTACCACTCAGCTACATTCCCACTCGCAGCAGCACCCCAGCCATGGCTAGCAGGCGTACTACATGTGATCTGAATCTTCTTCAATTGGCTGGGACTCGCCTTGCTTTGGAACATGCAGTCTACCCTGGAGAAGGTCTGATGTGTGCAAAGGGGGAGTGCACATTCTGCTGCTATCCCTGGGAAAGTTCTGCAAATGCCTCTTCGTGACCATCTGGTCTAAGTGCAGGCCAAATCCAGTATTTCTCATCTGCCCATCATTAAGTGGAGAATGGTTATGTTCCATTTATTGTTGTATTTTTATCTACTTTCCCTCAGTCTATTTACGTATGCTTACATATGGAGTATCCAGTGCTAAGTACCTGCACACTGACAGTTAGAGCCTTTTGATTCTGTCATCACTACACAACGAAGTCCTTTATCTCTTCTACGCAGTGTTCTCTCACCTCTGTTAGTATAGGCGTCCTGCTCTTTTCTGCTAGACGCTTGAACTATCAATATCCCCTCCAGCCTACAAACTTCCAGCCTAAATGCATCCTTAGAGCCAAAGTGAGTCTCCTGCACAGAGTTGGATTTCGATTTTGTTTTTATTTTTTTAAACCTCCCCAGCCGCTCCATGTCTTCGGGTTGGGTGGTAGTGGAGGCTCATTCCCTTCTTTCTCACACTCTAAGCTTTGGTCTTGGTTTTCTTTATGTACGTACATCTCTGTCGAATGTCTCAGGACTTATTTTCTTGATCACATGAAACTCTCTGCTTTTCCTTTTGTGTCTCATTGAATTTCGTGATAGTTATTGTTTAGACTCCATTCTAGGTAATTCACAAACTTCCATGGGGAGGGTAGTAACAAGGGAATTAGCATGCACCATGTTCATCATCCAGGATCAATGTGAACAATGAGCCCAGGAACCTCAGTGGCCAAGGCTGCAGAGACTCAAGCAGTTCTCGTGGCAGGGCAGGGCTCTCAGTGGCAAGGCCTTCCTATTTTCTTTGTCTCCCACAGTGAAAAGTTTGAACTGGGGTCTAGAGGGCACTTCTCAGTGTTAGGTCTGATGTGGTTCATAAGCAGCCATAGTGGCACTGTGTTCCAAGGGACAGGTGGTCAGAGTGTCCTGGGCTCGGTGATTAGTTGAACGGCTATGACATCTCTAATATGAGCTCACACAGCTTTACAACTAAGCATAGACTACGACCCTGAAGAATTCCCCAATGACCCCCCCACTTGGGTGAAGCCCCCCTCCCTATTCTATAGACTTTAACCCTGGGCACTAAGGCTCATCAATGGATTGAGTGAAGATGGAGTCCTTCAGACCCCTGATGCCCAGGGAGCATCCGTATAGGTATAATCAGGGACCCAGAATCAATAGTGACATCTCAGATGTCAGGAGAGGGGGTACCGTGAAGTGCTTCCTTTGGATCCTGGAGTGTGAAACACAGCAGTGTTGCAAACTCTGGGAGAAGTGGTACTGTGGGAATAAGATTCATGAAGATATGCGTGGCATTTCCTTGTACTTCAAGGGCTGCCACAGCGGTCCCACCAGAAGGGCTCCTCTAGTTATCTCAAAGTACAAGTACTTCTGGCATACAGAAAGCCAGACATCATGTGAGCCAGGATACTGAGGTTCTGATGGCCCCTCCTACCCAGAGTTTCAACTCCCAGGAGTCTGGACCACCAGGCTTGTGCTCACTCACAGCTGCTCTACCTGCACAGTGCTTCACAGGGCCAATGTACGTTGTCCCCTGGGGACAGTTTGCCATGTGGGCTAGGATGCTTCCCAATCTGAAGCTCTGCTCCCTAGGAGCAAGGCCACAAATTAGTAACAGCTTCCACAGATGACATCTCCCCTGTAGACTGGATGGAGAAAGCTCAGTAATGGAAGCAACTGGGATGGAAATGGTAGGCTTCCTAGGAGATGTGTTGCAATAACGTCACTCGGCCCGTGAATGATGTATTACTACATGGGGCAAACAAGACAGCAAAGGCTGAGTCATGAAGGAATATAATAGCCAGTGGCCTCCGCAGCAGGACATGGTCGACCGTGGCTCCCATTCAAAACTGAACCGTAAAATAGAAGCCTGGACCACAGGGACTGGAGCACAATGGAGCATCCTCTGGGGAGTAGTGTGGGCCCTAAGCGTCATTCTAAGTTTGGCCCAGAGCCATGGAGGGCAATGAACTGATCAGTAAGAATGACTACAACTATCTGTGGTGGTGATGGGGTTTCTTACTCAGCCTTTTCTACGAAGAAAGTCCCTCTCGGTTTGAGCTGACACCACTTGGATCTGGAATAGCTACAATAAGGTGTACCCTTATGGTCTTTCTGTGGCCAGTCTAGCTTTCTGTGCCCCGTGGAGTTTTTCTCCTCTTCAGTCCCTGCAATCAAATGTAATTGTTCCTTTGTTGCTTGAGTTGTTGTCTATATGGAAAGGTGGAGATTAGACACGTGCTGGTGACCATCATCCTAAATCCACAGATCTCCTCCATCTCCACTTCCTTCAAATCCCAAACCCCTCACCCCCCTCTGGACCCTCGTTTTCCCACTATTCTTCTAAGAAAACATGGTTCATGGTTCAGTGGTATTGGTGGTACTTGGGAACTTATTAACAACTTAGAATCTCAGCACACGAGCTCACACAAACACACACACACATACTCACACTCACACTCACACACTCACAGGTACCACAAATGCACACATACATACACACATTCCCACATGACAACATACACACACTCATACATGCACACACCAGCATACCACTTACCCACATATACACCACACAGACACATGCACATCCCCTACATACACGTACAGTCACATAATTCAGACACCACATAAACACAAACTCGCACATGTAAACTCAACATGCACATGTACATACCAGACACATCACACACACACACACACACACACACACACACACACACACACACACACACACACCATTGAATAAAGATTTGCATAAAGTAAGATCCTCAGGTATGCAAGATGAAGCCCAGAAACACAGTTGTGCATGCAGTAGAGCCGAAGCCTTCTGGGCAAAGGCACACTGGCCTCGGAGGCTATCACCAAGCAACTCAGGAAACACAAACTGGAATCAACTGCTGGCTATACACTGGCTCAGCAACTGTGTGAGAGGGACCTGAGAACATGTAATTGATTTACAGCATCATCTGGCTCTAACCCGCTGAAAGCCAACTTGTCTTCCTCAGAATTGATGTAATTACCAACATGAGGGAAAGCAGGTCCTTTCTTCAGGTCAAGTAACCTTGTTATTTATCAGCCTGTGCAAGCTCAGCTTCTGATTAGCAATTTATCCTGAGTCGGTAGGTATTGACTGACCCAACTTGGCTCCTGTTTTTCATTCTGTTCCCACTGGCGAGGGTTATTTAGTTCTCAAGATGATAAGAATGCAGATGTTGCTGTGCATATGTGCGCATTGTTTGTGCTTTTCTGGTTCCTATCTCCCTACCCTTCTTATAAACAGAGGATGACTGCTCCTCAGGACGTTAAGCAAAGACCTGCTGGCACTGATGGCTGTTGCCTTGAACCATTCCTAGCACAATTAATTGGTATCTCACGAGATAGAAACAAAATTGTTTCAAAAGCCATTTTGGAATCCCCTCAACTACACAGAGATCACAGGCCTGCCTCCTTTGCTGAATACTGTAAGCCAGTCACAAGCAGCAGATACTGTCACCAGCTCAGAAGTCATGTTTAGAGGGTTTGTGACATAGATATTTCTTGGAACTTGGAGTATATTGATATAAAATAATTCCTTCAGTGTTTGCCAAGCTAGATCCCAAGAGTGGGAGCTCATTCTCTTATCAGACGACTAATTAACTATGGGCAAACTAAATGAAACCCAAATGGGTTTGTAGCTGGTACTTAGAGAAGGGTTTGAATCAAATGGATGATAATACAAATCTGAGCTGTGTTCATTTAAAAGAATGTTGAAGGCGAATGTCATTATTTCTTCATGGTGGTGTTTCCAATTCAGACTTCTAGTTTATCCTTCTTTTATCAGAAAAAAAAAAGCAAACAAACAAACAAACAAAAAAAAAAACAACAAAGGGATGCTTTAATTCTTGTAAATGTTTTCCAGATACGACCATTCTCTGGTTCACAGGTAATAAAGAAAAAGGAGAAAAGAGAAGTGAGATGTTTAGAGAAGAAAAAAATGAAGGAAAATGAATGTGGCTTCAAGCCTAGTGATTCTCCTGAGGTAGAAAGCAGTTAAGAGATGTACTGAATGGGAATTGAGGATTGCTTAAAGCAGATTCCGGACACATGGCTGCAGACTGGAAGGCCCACCATCCAGTTACCACGTGTTCTCTTACGCAGTGGTTTTCTAGTGTAGTGATCCACGCCCCCACCAGCACCCCCCACGCCCCCAGGCACAGTTTGGTCTGCAGAGCTAGTGAGAGTTATTTCTGGCATCTGGTGACTCAGAGTCAAGAAATCATGCTTAAAATTCTACATGAGATGGCACATGCATTGCCCTTAGCATCCCGGCCTCACCTCCGGCCCTCCTGCTCTCTGCTCTGCCCCAGCTTCCTTGTGGCCGCTGATGCAGCAGCAGCAGAGGATTGGGCTCCTTCCCCATCAGGCTGCTTCTCCATGGCTCCTAAGCTCGCTGCAACCCATGCTTTTTTCTTAAATCAAAGTGCCTTTCTTTGCCCCTGCATGCGTTTGCTCTCATAGCATCCCTGCTGTTGGGCATTCCCTAGCCTTCCAACGTAAAATGGAACCTGCATCTCGCCTCCACCTGTCCTAGCCTTGTTTCCCACTTCAATTTTCTTCATAACACTGAAGACCTTCTGACAAATTGTGCATTTTACTCATTTCTTTTTATAACAGGGGTTCATTAAAATGGAGCCTCCATGACAACAGTACTTTTTACTCACCGTCAGTCTTTAGCACCTGCAGCGAGCCTAATACACTAGCTGTTTCACATATATTTCTGGATAAATTAAGCCATCAAGGAAAAGTGCACGATAAATTAAGTCATATCAAATAAAAAATATACGTGTGAAAGATTTATAAAGAATGGATTTCTTATCTCAATGTCTGCCTTGAGAAATAGCTAAGTAGTTGCAAATGCGTCCTGCTTTTTTCAGAGGACCTGGGTTCCATCATCAGCAAAATCCTCTGTCTCCAGCTGGAGGATAGTTGACACTCTCTGTTTTCCTTTGTAGACAACCATACTTGTGTGCACAAACCTACTCTCAGACACACACACACACACACACACACACACACACAATTAAAAATAGAGTAAATTTTAAAAATACAAAACCTAGATATATGTTACTGCCTTTCTTTCTGTCCCTTTGATAAAACACCATGACCAAGGCAGTTTACAGAAGGAAGTGTTTATTTAGGCTTGTAGCTCCAGACAGATGAGGGTCCATGGCAAGGCAGCATAGCAGTAAGCAACAGGTGTGACACCAAGAACCAGAAACTCAAAGTTCACATCTTGAATAGTAAGCATGAAAACAGAGAAAGTAAACAGGAAGAGGTATGGGACAATAGATGCTCAAAGTCTTCCCCTAGTATGTTATTTCCTCCAGCAAGACTCCACCTTCTAAAACTCCTCCAAACCGTGCCACCAGCAGAAATCAAGTGTTCAAATGTCTGAGCCTATGCAACCGTTCAATTGAATCTACTGCACTGTCCTTTAGTAAAGCTCTGTCATTGTCAAAGGTTTGTGAATATAGGAGAAGAATGTATTGAATGCTCGCAAGTAGAGCGTCTAACATCTCCGTATGAGAGAGCAGCTCGTTACAGATAACTGCTGCACACTATATTAGCAATAATGGTATGACAATAGGAACTTCACAGTCTTTAAGAAGGAAGATCTCATATTAACAGGTCTCTTAGAGGAATACCTGTTTGACTGCCTCAACCAGAAGAGATGTTTGACAGGTCCGTTGCCTTAATTTTGGTGATAGCAACACAAGCATGCATTTACACATCTTCAAGCTCATTAAATGGCACGCACTGAATATGTGTGACTCTATCAGTTATACCGATATGCTATTGTGAGAGAAAAAGAAGAGAAGTGTGTTGGCTTCATAGACTCAAAGCTGTGGAAACATTAGCAAAGACAATATATCCTTAGTAGTTCAGTGCATGAATAAGGCCTTTGTTGGGAGAAGCAAGAAGGAAGAGGCACTTCAATCAACCTGAACATCCTTCTCTGGCTCAGTCTCAGAATGAGAAGACAGTTCCCACATTGCTATAAACAAGCCAAAAATTAGGACTGAAGCAAATTGTGATCTCATACACGACTGGAAAAGAAAAATGGCCCTCTAGAGCCCAGGAGTTTCTCTGATTGGGGAACAGCCATAGAGTTTTGGCTCCTCTTAGCCAGTTCTTGACATCTTAGAGCTTCGCATTTCTCAAAAACAGAGCTTTTGAGTCATATAAGTGATTGCAAATGACTGACAGAAGGAAAGTAAGTCTGGCAGCAAAGCACGCTGTGATTCATAAATCAACAAGGAGTAGTCAATAACTTTCTGTGCCAATTGGTTGATTGATCGATTGTTTGATTGGAGACAGGGCATTGCTATGTAGCTACACATGACCTGGAACTTTTACATAAATCATGGCCTCAGAATTGCAGCAATATTCCTCCTTTGGCCTGCCACATGTTGGGGTTATAGATGTGTGTCACTGTAATCATCCCCTATTTATACTGATTCTCAAACACATCTATCTTTCAGTCTGGGGTTAGCCTACATCTTATTTAATTGTATTTTGTGGGACTAAAGAGATGGATCAATGGCTAAGAGTACTTGTTGCTCTTCCAGAGGACCTGAGTTCATTTTCCAGCACTAATGGTAGGTAGTTCACAATAACTTCCAATTCCAGAGAATCCTATTCCTTCTTGTAGCTTCAACAGGCATCTACACACACCTGGCATACATACCTCTCTCTCTCTCTCTCTCTCTCTCTCTCTCTCTCTCTCTCTCTCTCTCTCTCTCTCTTATACAGACAGACACACACACACACAGAAAGAGAGAGAGGGAAAGAGAGAGAGAGAGGAAGAGAGAGAGAGAGAAAGAGAGAGAGGAAATAAAACAATTAATGTATGTTTATAAATCAGTACCTCATCTCTAACTCTAGCACTTACCCATGTACCTGAGGAGACCCCTGAAGATCAGAGTCACTCAACCACCTAGTTCAGGAGGCACCATAAACTTATGGCCTTGTACAAACACCAGATCTTCACTCAGAATCCTTACAGGAAAGAGGCTGCCACATGTGGAAAACCACAGCTATGAATAACTGCAGCACTTGTGTGGAAAAGATGTATAGCATTAAGAACTTCACAGAAGTAGACTCCCAGATGATAGAGGAGTAGACAGATGGAAGTGTCAGGATGGTGTTTCAAGGATGAAAGTGATGCTCAGTAGTCCAAAGCAAAGACAAGCCTTCTAGGAGACAGGGGGGAAGCCTCCAGTCAGCTGTGAAGGTGTGACAACAGATAGGTGCCAAGTCCCCAGAGGCTGGTGGTAGCAATTGTCATTACTAGGGTGGTACAAACAAGAGTGCTGTAGGCGGGAACAAATATGAGATAGCCAGTTTACTTTGTAAGGGGGAGTTAAGGGGGAGGAGGCCTGATTTAAACATTGTCAGAGATTACAAATGGAAACCCACACACCATATGCCTAAATCATAAACCAAACAAGCAAACTCGTCAACAAAATATGTTCTCTTCTCCCATCTTAACAACAGACCTTCTCATCATCTGAAGTTGAGCTTTCATGCTGAAACTTGCCCCAGAATGTGGCATCAGAATAAGGGATCTAGAAAGATCAACCTAGGGCTCTGGTTCTGGCCTACCCTCTTTTATTTCAATAGTCTACACCTCTGTCCTATGTGTGTTGCTTAGCTTTTTCAACATGGCACAGCCCTAGACATATCCAAGAAGAAGGAATCTCAACTTAGAAATTGCCTCCATCAGACTGGCCTATGATTAATGATTGATAGGAGAAGGCCCAGCCCCTTGTGTGTGGTACCACCCCTGGGCAGATGGTCAGGGTTGTATAAGAAAGCAGACTGAGCAAGCCAAATAGAAGACCAAATTTATTATAGATAAGTAGATGACAATGATAAATAACAGACAAATATTAGATCAATCATACTGATATATATTTCATATAGTGTCTTAGTTAGGGTTTTACTGCTGTGAACAGACACCATGACCAAGGCAAGTATTATAAAAGACAACATTTAATTGAGGCTGGCTTACAGATTCAGAGGTTCAGTCCAGTATCATCAAGGCAGGAACATGGAAGCATCCAGGCAAACAAGGTACAAGAGGAGCTCAGAGTTCTACATCTTCATCTGAAGGTTGCTAGTAGAATACTAACTTCCAGGCAGCTAGGAAATGGATTTGATAGCCCACACCCACAGTGGCACACCTACTCCAAGAAGGTCACAGCTACTCCAACAGGGCCACGCCTTCTAATAGTGCCACTCTCAGAGCAGAGCAAGTGCAAATCATCACATATAGTTATAATTATATTAATTAGAATCCAAAGAGCTGGGGCTGTCCCACAGCCCTCCAGACCCAAAACCTGCCCACAAAGAGCTATTCTCCCAGGAGCACTTTCACTCCTAAGACCACAGGTAGGACCACACTTTCCCTCCACTGACTATCCAAACAAAGATGTGTCAGGAGTGTACGGGACTCAGGATCCTGGGGCAGGATCCTTCTGGTCACCATCTGTGCCCACTGTCCCACAGCCCTCCAGACCCAAAAGCTGCCGGATAGAGCTGGTTTCCCAGGAGTGCTCTGACTCCTAAGATCATAGGCTCACAGGCCCACAGAAGGGATAAGTTCCAGTCAGAGGCAGCAAGACCAACTAACATAAGAGATAACTAGGAGGCAAGAGGAAAGTGCAAGAACCTAAGCAACAGAAACCAAGACTACTAGGCATCATCAGAACCCAGTTCTCCCACACAAGAAAAACAAGATTGGGATTTAAAAATCACATCTCATGATGACCATAGAGGAGTTTAAGGAGGACATAAATAACTCCCTTAGAGAAGTATAGGAAAACACAGGTAAAGAAGTAGAAGCCCTTAAAGAGGAAACACAAATATCCCTTAAAGAATTACAGGAAAACACAACCAAACAGGTGAAGGTATTAAACAAAACCATTTAGGATCAAAAAATGAAAATAGAAACAATAAAGAAATCACAAGAGATCTTCCTGGCTGCTGAGGCCGTGGAGAGCTCATAGGCAACACCCAGCGAGCAAACCTGAGCCTGGGGACCACAGGTAAGACAAACTTTTCTGCTACAAACGACTTGCCTGGTGATCTCGGGTCACACAGAGGCGGAGTTCCTCTGGGGCCGGACACCTCCGGTGTTTGGCCAGAGTCCCGGACCAGCGGAGGATCCCTGCCTTCAGCAGCTCTCTGCTCCCAGGCCTCCCCGGGAGGGGAGAGTGCTCCTGGCCCCTGGTCGGGCGGGCTCCTGAGGCAGCAGAGCGGAGGAGACCACCAACGCTGCCTCCACCTCTGCCCACATCCCTGGCCCAGGAGGATACTGTATACGGCCTCTG